>NW_020654810.1:5640623-5679547 GCF_003589595.1 Hyposmocoma kahamanoa | reverse complement strand
CTTCGATCCGGTCGGATTCGAACCGACGTCTTCTTGCATACCGTGCCTTTATTTTTAAGTTTTCATTATTTCATAGATTTATTGTATCTACCACTAGCTGTTCCTAAATAAATTATGGGATTGATAAATATGTTGAAGTTTATTATGTGAGTGCATATTTCTACTTACTATTTATATTTATATCATCATCAAACTTAAGAGACTCTTGTCGATGGAGCTTCTTCCAGTCATCTCTCCTACAAGCCAGCTCCTTGACCTCCTTATACGACACGACACCGGCCATTTCCTTATTTATATACATGCTATTAAATATATTGTTTTTTAATGCGTAAGATAAATAAATTATACGCAGCTTCATACAATAATTTAACCTTAAGTTGTAAGTTTTAAGTTTTTGACTACCATGATATACATAATATTTTTTTATGAAAATACTCCGCTAGTTTCATAATTTGTTACACAAGCAAAGAGACATGCACATAGAAAAATTGATAAGGTATGTTGATTCGTTTTGTAGTTCTCGGGAACTTTAGTTTGTGTATGTTCGATCTTTGCATCAATAATAACAATCAAATGGCCTGTTATTTATTTATATATGAAGTGGAACGCTACGGCCTCTACCAATTCCGAGTTCTGAGTAAAGATTATTCCAAGCGAAAGAAGCAGATGCAACATCAAACTTGTGTGATACAAAGGCGGGCGTGCCGCAGGGATCCATTTTGGGCCCTGTACTGTACATATACACAGCGGATCTGCTTATAGTACCTGGAGTTAATACTGCTACCCACGCTGACGACACATCGATTCTAGCCAGCGATAAAGATCCTGCTAAAGCGTCACTAGTCTTACAACATGGAATCAATAAAATAATAAAATAAGTTCAACGTGGCGAATCAAAGCTATTGGCCACTAAGTGGGTTCTTCTGACCTTTACCCTGAGGAAAGGAAAAGTGTATGAATGTACGAAAAGTGAATAATATTTCAAATGTGAGTAATAATGGAAGTATGCTTTTTAAAAGTCGATCCTACACAATACTGAAAAATTTAATAAAAAATAATATACACAGCAACTTGGACTCTCCATGGATTCACATACTCAAAGAAACAACGTAAACGCACCATGAAAATGTTTCCATAAAGTCGATTGCCTGGTTAAATTAATATAAATTATGCTACAACCACAATGAAAAGTGTATAATTAAAATTTCTGTCAAAAGCGGAAACAACTGCGCTTGGCGTCCATAATTTATTGCTACAGTCGTTGAAGTGAAGTGTTATACTTGCTTAAGATAGGAACTTGAAGATGTTTAGACAGTTATAATAAGCTTGAGGTTACACTTTATCATTATTATTCTTTAGCGTCGAGAATGCAGTAAAAAATACAATTAGTCAATCATATGAACTGGATATCTTGTGAGAGAGGCTGCTTTTATAAATGGATTTCCTCCCCGAATCCAAGGAGACTTTTCTGCCCATCGTCTTTTTAGTTTTATCTCTTAGCGCTTCCTATGGTATTTCAGACTTAGAACCAAGAGAGTGAGACGTTTTCGGCGTAGTAAATGCTATTTAGCTCTTCGTAAAGATTTATCTTTGCGGCTTTATATACATCGTTGATATGTCTCGATCGTCATTCACGAATAATTTCAATCTTTCCTACTGTTAGAAGGTTTTCCAAGTAGACATAGAAATGAGACTCCAGTGACTGTTATAAATTATATTATAAGATCTTTCACTATAAAACCAAACAAAACAAAACAAAACACGTCTGTTCTCGTAAAAGATGCTTTTCATAATGGCGGCCACCTGTCAGCGCTCCGTTGATATCGATGATGATGATATCGATTTATTTCTTATTTCGATGAAACTAATTCTTAATGACGCAAAATAAGTTTCCTAACAGAATAAAATAAAATAATGACACGATACGCTAACACTATGATCAGGTTTTACACGAAATGAAAGAGAATGAAGAAGCCTTGCAGTAAGGTGGATCAATTACCCGTGCTTCATTTGCAATGCCAGCGAAGTATTTTATTTCTTAACATTTCAACTATATTTAAATATCTCACTAACTTCGAGTGAGTGCTTTGAGCGTGTAATGAGAAGGTCTCGGCGAGTCCGATGAGGCCCAGAAAAACCAATTTGTCACTCGCTCAAGATCACGCGATAAGTGCTTACCGCTGAGTGTGCCGTCGTCGGTACAAGCACTCATAGGGGTGCCGCACGCACGCCTGAACATCAAACCTCTAAAATGCAAGGTAAGGACCTTCAACCATTACTGAACAACATCCTGACTAGCAAACTGCCTTACCTGCAAAAAATACTATATGTGTCGGGATATTTAATGTACTAGTTTGGCAGAAAACCTAACCGCACTAGCATGAATACCCAGGTTACAAGAGAAATCCAAAATTGATAAAATCGTGGTGAGTGTACAGTCATTTCCAGGCTTACAAATCATTATTTTTATGGCGGGCCGAAAGTCCCACCTGAAACCTATAACTATATCGAGGAATAAGAACAATTTTGCCAATTTTCTGATGAATCAGCCGGAAGTTACTGTTTTGGAAATTTAAAAAAAAATGTTGATTATTTACACGATTCCAAATATTGGCAATAGTGAAATACAATAAGAGAGAATTTAGGGAAAGGAAAGCATTTGTGTACTATTTTATCAAAGTTAAACACTTTTAAAGAGTTAATAAATAATGGTACACTAAAAGTATCCAACAAGCCTTTCATTTAGATTACAACCTTGGTACAACCCTAGCATATGGCCGGCAAAGTTATTATTACCTTTCAGAGCTTGCAGACCTAAGCCCTTGGGCTTAGGTTCGTTTGCTCCCGTAGTGAGAGCCTGGTGTTATTATTCAGATTTGTTGACTATTATAGCGTAAGTGTTTTCGGTTTCGTATGAGAGTGATATACGGGCATCGAGTATATAAATATGTGTTACATAGTAATTATTAAGCAATCTGTAGTAGTCCTCCAGGAGTTTTCTTTCATCATCATAATTTTAGTTGTTCGAAAGACGTCCACTGCTGAACATAGGCCTCTAACATTCACCAGGCCATCGGTCCACTTTCAGAATGGTCAGCTCACGCAGTGTATTTCTGTAGTACGCGGTCGCCACTTGAAAACTCTGGCCCCATCGCTAAATGTTCTCTAGCAATAAGCCCATTGCCACTTAAATTTCGAAATTTTTTGGGCTTCGTCAGTTGCTTTGGTTCCCTTGCAGATATCCTCATTAGTGATGAGTTAACTTTGAGATTAAGTAATTCATTGGATAATATCTCAGGATACGTCAGGTCAAAAAAGCGGGGGGTGTATGATAGGTACATTGTGCTCCAATTATTATTATTATTAATATTCTATACACATATGGATCAAAGCTCACTAAATCAACATCATCAAATGGATCACTTCATTAATAATCAGCTTACTATTAATAAATTACAACATCAATAATTCATTCACCAAAACCAACATTATTATTCTGTCAATAAGGAAAATTACGTAAGTTAATAATTCATAAGGTAAACAGTGTTATTCAATACTGTTTCAAGTATCATTTCATGACGGTTCAATAATGAGTGTTTTGGTAAAAAAATCGCTTTTATATATCTTTTCCAATGGTGATAATAATAATGAATTATGAAACTGGAGTGTTTCTATATTATCTCGTTTTTTATACCGAAGTAAAGGTATGTACTTAGCTGAGTCAAGAAAAAAAAACAGATTTGTCGCAGTTGATCAGTTTGTCAGATTTGAAAATTTGTTTGCTGCCCCTGCGGCGAGGAGATATCCTAGAAGGATTTCCCCACGAAAAAAAAAATAAAGGACTTAATTGACAAGTTCTATGTTCCTTTTAAAACTTGACGGCAGAAATAGGTAAAATGGCAATACTTTACTCGACCAACACTTTCATAAAGAGCTACTGGTACTAAAAAAATATATTTAACTTAGATCTAAAATAAAAAGTTAGATAATCAACAAGACTTTTGAAAAAAGACTGAAAATGTCGGTACATGTAATTGAAATTATGACATTTATAATTTATTGCTTCTCAACTCGGATCGTAGCTATGTCACACTGTCAAGTGAATGTTATTATTAAATTAAATGTTAATGACGCTAGTGTTCATGGTTTTTTATTGTTTTTGTTGTCTTAGACCTAACTCGAATCGAATCCAGGACCTCGTCGTCCAACGTTTAAGTGCAAATGCCGAAGTCGACAATTAAAAAGTGAATTCCTTAAAGATTTCCATTTATTTGTAATAAATAATATTTTATTTTATTTGGGGAGTTTACAGATATTTTTACAAGATGGATTTAAATATGATCAATCAGATGGGTAATTATCAGGTTACTTTTCTGTACCTAATTTTGGTGGCAGTTTTATTATTTAAATATTCTAGAATATCATCATGAAGTATTATTTAATATTCGATTGTAGTAACCTAAAATATTATTCAACGTTTCTTTAATAACAAAACTTGCCACCGAAATTAGGCAGAGAAAAGTAACCTGAAAATGACCCAGATGCCAATTACAAGCTTCCACATATGAACATAAGAAAATAACATTCTAATAACACAAACTAACGCATCAACATATAAATAATGTTCCAGAGAATATTATTTATTTAATATAAGTACTTCAAGAAACAAAGATTGAATTTCACCGTTTATGCTTCAGAACATTTCTCGAGTCGCTTCATTTGTGTTATACAGTACTTACTTAGTACGGAACTGGGTCACTCCACCGTTCGGGCTGCGATAAGCTTCCGTATGAATACTAACATCTGTTCCCTAACGCACCGGATTCTTTCGACTTCCTGAGGAGATAGCGAATTTAAAAACAGGTGCACGTGAAATCACATATTTTTTTATTGTGCTTGGATTTGCTTTTATTCGTACCTTTTGCTGTTTCAATTTAGTCGAGAATGTTTGCACATAGGTAGAAGTACTTCGAGTAGTTTACTCATTCGCTTTTTTATTACCTTAAGCGCATTTGCGCATTGCATCCTATTCGTATTCCGAATCCGAGAAATGACGATTCAAAATGTCACAGTGATGATCCCTGATCATCTTCTTTCAGTTTTACTAGATTTGCATAGTCTCGGATTTGGAACGAATACTAATTGGATGCAGTGCGCAAAAGCGTTAAGGGGTAATTGGTCAAATCCGCAGAAACATCGTTTATATCTTACAAAAAGACAAATATATGAATTTTCAGATCCCTTACTTGAATGATTTGTTCTCCATACAATTTTTCATTTCCCTATTTCAGCCCCTTTAAGATTTGTATAACTTTGTCTGTGGCCGAACGTTTGCTATGCTGGTCTGCCACGCAAGAGGTCCCGGAATCGATTCCTGGTTAATATGTGTATGGCCTACATTTATTTATTTCGTGAGTTTGGGTGTAATTTGTGGTTGCTAATATGTGTCCATGGCACTCGCGCCAGAGGGTTTTCATAGTGCGGTGCTGTAAGTGTGCGCGCGTTTAACTTCATGAAATTGGAATCTTTGTAATGAAAAATTTTAAACTCTTTTTATTACATATAGAAGAGCCTCATATCTTTCTACATAAGTTTTGTATATAGTGACCCTCCCCATTAACCTCTTGGTTATACGAGAAGGGTAATAAAACCTGTCCGAGCAAGCCCGCACAGTACCTTCTCAGTCAGGTCCTGACCTCAGATCAGCCCGTTTGCACTGACTTCATCCGGTTCTCAAAAGGCTAGTGAGCCTTGGTTGAGCTGCCCCGGGTGCACGTACAGCACCCTCCGTATTTTCCAGATAGGTACCGGAGCTGTAGGCACGGTCACTTCCCGTTGCGCATTGCACAACTAGCGGTTGCCAACGCTCATTGTTGGAGCAGCTGTAAGGCACGCTCACTTCTCGATGCCGAAAAACGTCCTGCGACTATATCCGGACATAGCTTCTGACTTAAAGGGCCATTCAAACGCCAGCGAGTCCATACCCAAGTCCGGATTCACCAGAGATGCCCGTGAAGGCGTATCACTGGCGGAGGGCTTGGCCCGGACGCCTGCTGTGCGGTTCTCGCCGTCCAGCCCGTAGTCTCTCCGGAAAACCGTATCTCTTGGGTTGGTAAATAGGAACTTACATATAAAACCATAAAAGTAATAATAAAAGCGGTTCAGCTCGATACTGCGCGTATTGTTCGCCGGTTTTTAAACCAGATTCCTAACCATGCCCGACTGTGCCATTGCCAGGGAATACCGCATCTCCCATGATGACAAAATATGTCTCAATACTTATTTTATGAGAAACTCTGAAAAGATTTCATATTTCTAACCAACAAACTGCCACGTCATTCGGTTTGTGGAGCGCTATATTGTCACATAGGCTACAGCCTTCGCCTATCTTGCTTACAGAGGCGTGATTTTGTTTGTCTTTAACTTGAATGGAATGAAAGGAACGTTGAAAATACTTTGTCTTTTTTAATTGTATGTTTCTAATTCCGACGTTTCCCTTTTTATATATCTTTTAAATAACAACGTACTAACAATTTTGTTCTCTTTTTGTTTTGTTAATGTTATTTGAAGTAAAAAAAACTTGTTAAAAAAGTTACTACTTGAGAGATCGATGATACTTGGCTTCGTAAAGCTATTGATAATTTTTATTAGTTACCTACTTACCAAGTTCTTAGTTCGTTCCTTGATGGCCTCCGTGGTCGAGTGGCTTGCACAACGGTTTTAATGGTGTCGCCATCTCTGAGGTCCCGGGTTCGATCCCCGGCCAGGTCAGTGTAGAAAACTAACTTTTCTACATTGTCTTGGGTCTGGGTATTTGTGGTTCCGTCGTTGTTTCCGATTTCCATAACACAAGTTCTTAACCGCTTACTTTGGGATCAGAGCAACCTATGTGATGTTGTCTAATATTTATTGTTTATGTTTTCGCGATTCCCACTCATAGGAAATGATTTTGTCGAATTCAAATCGCGTACATTTCGATTTTTCAAACAAACCAACATTTTGGGCTCTTTACAAGTCCCATGTTCACGGCTGATTCATGGTCATGGGGCGTGCGAATATAAAGTACCAAGTGGCGGAGTGAACAAGCCCTGTGCCTGTTGGTAAGCGACACGCCTGTCCATAGCACTTTGACTCTATCTACCGACCTGAGAGATTGGGAGTTGCGGAGAGACTACGGGCTCCCCTGTAAGACCAGGGTACGTGCGGGCCGAGCCCTCTGCCAGTGATACGCCTTCACGGGCGCCTCTGGCGGACCTGGATTGGGTATGGACTCGCCGGGGCTTGTGGATAGTTGCAGGAATGAACACGTTCGTCTGCCCCGGTAGCATGTGGCTGGGGCGTTCGTCCCGCGCGCAGCTAGCACATCTTAGGAGCGGTCTAGACAAAGCCTAATGACGTGGAGACGCAAGGGGCACGTCAGATGTCCTTTGAGTCGTTAGCTATGTCGCAAGACACTGCTACCAATATCTCCGGCACTAGCCCGGTAGCTAGTAGAGGATGAGCGAGACATCTTCCGGTCCTTTCAGCCGTATAGGAATTTGCCAACTGGAGAGACGCCGTCGGGAAGTGAGCGTGCCTTACAGCTCCGCCACCAAAGAGGAGATTTGGTAGTCGGCTTGGAGTCGACGTGTACCTGAAAAATAGGGAGGGTGATGTATGTGCACCCTGAGCAACGTAGAGAACCGGATGAAGTCCGTGCAAACGGGCTGTTCTGGGGTTAGGACCTGACTTAGATAACGCGAGTAGGTATACCCCTAAGGTTGGGAGGGTCACTATAATCAAAACGAATATATAAAGATATGGGACTGTCCTTAGCAGCACTGCAACTCAGAGCTTTAAATCGCAAAGATCTGAGGGGCTTGTGCCTGTAATTTCATTAAACCCTTACTCTTCTTCAAAACCGGAACGCGGTATTGCTCACATTACTGCTGAACGGCAGAAATAGATATGGTGGCAGTATTTCCCTGAACGAACTTTTCACACGGAGTTCTACTGCTACTAAAACTGGTTTATTTGAAAACATATATCTTCATTTCCCACAATATTACTTTTATCCAGCACACGATTGAAAAGTACTATAATCACAATCGACTTCATTGACGGATAGAATTCTCTCCATAAAATAAAAAAACTTTGAAACATCGCACTCATTTGCAAAAGTACCAGCCATATTTGTCATTTTGACTGGGGCCATATAGAACAAAATTCTATTTGGTGTGAAAGACGTTATATTACTTTTATTTCATATAATTTTTTTATATTTATTTTGCCAGCTTATCAAAAATGTTGTTTATCGAATTACGACATTTTACTTATTGATTTATTGTAAATAGGTTTTGTACAAAAGTGTCTATGGTGGTGGCGATACTTCTACCCCTGAATTAGGTGGTAACCTATGTCTCAGGGGTTAGAAAACTCAAACAATATGTGTTAAGAGTTCTTTTAATAACACAAATGAACAAAGACATGATGCGATCAAAACGTTAAAACACTTTAAAAAAATTAAAACAATTTTAAAAAAAAAGAAGGAAAATATTACTGCGTGTTTAGCGTAAAATAATATGGCTTGTTTGTGTTTGTTCTCAAAAACGGGTCGTGAAGAAAATAATCGCATATTGTGAACAAAAATTTACAATGATATTTATTTCACCCACTTTCCGTTAACCTATTAAGTAACATTTGCACATAGATGTAACAAGGAAAATAAAAGGTTACGGTGACCTAGAGCTGATCTGATGGAATTGGCAGACAAATGAGAGGTACTCCTCAGTAGTGTACAGCAGTTACTTTGTGTTTGGGCTCATATGACTCGTTTTGACGAGGACTTCATATGCGTTTTAGTTCGTTGAGGAGACCGCGGTAACAAACCAGCGAAAACGTGTAAACAAATTTTAAGAATGGTTTTTCTTCGTATAAAAAAGTTTAAATTAAATAATTTATATTACTATAGTTTTCCATCTCCAAAATACTAAACTCAACTCTACAGTGTTGCCAAGTTCATGTAACCAGAAAAATAATTGTATCTTTAAAAAACGACCTCGAAAATTCGTGGAATTATCTATCTGAGAATTATCTATTTGCTAAGTTTTATGCAAATCGGTCACCGGAAAATGCGCGAAACCGGATTCATCCCCTAGTTTGTTACCCTCTAAGTCGGTTAAAAATGACCGTTGGTTTAGTAGATTTTTAATACTGTTTAATTAAATAACTTAAATCTGAAAAGTCCCAAGTCAACCGTGAAACGTTGGTTTGTTTAAAAAAATAAATATATGCGATTTAAATCCGCAAAAATAGTTTCAATATTTAACAATTTAAAAAAATTTTGTAACACTCGCGAAAACCTTAAAACTCGAAAGTCTTAAGTCTCAAAAATGTCAAAAAATCTTTAAGACTCTCGAAATTTCCCACACCGAAATTCCCGTAGTGATATCATAATAAGATAAAAGAAGTATGATAACTCCGTACAAAGTAACAGCGCGGCTTGTATGGGTGCGCGACCATCCGCGCGCCGTGTACAGACATTCGCATAATAATGAAAGGTGCGTTGGGACGATCAATGTTAAGTGCAACGCGAGTCCATCGCGAGAATAAGCGAATGTGTGCGTCGCACACATACAAGCCTCGCTGCTACGTTTGTGTGAACCTACCATATTTGTCTTATTATACATGTATTATATGGTTCGCGAGATTTATCGGTTTTTGTTTTAAAGCAAATTAGACGACATCTTTGCCACAGTTGCAACTGATGCTAAACTAGGATGTGGTCGATGATGTTACTAGTTTGTCTAGTGATTGCTGTTCACTCTAAATTTGAATAGCTTTTGGGAAACACAGATGCCAGCAAAGTATTCTAAACGTTTATCGCACGCTAATTTGAGTTTGTAATAACCGTTTGCACTAATGTTGAGTCTGCTGGTGTCAAGCTAAACCAGACTTCCAATAACCTTCCAACGTGCAATAGTTATTTTCTTAATATATTTTTTTTGTGTTCGTTGTTATTATTAATACAAAGATCGAACAAACACAAAGAAAAATTCTATCCCGAACCAGCGTCTGTTGCCTCACCGTGGCTGCTACCAACTGAGCTCCAGACCGAATCAGTTCTTACGAATTTCTCTACGTGCTCGTTGCAAAACTTTATATTAGACTCAAACGGCTTTTTGCTGTAATCTCACCTGTCAAAATTCTTCATTGAATTATAATTACTTAACGTTGTTGACATAAAATAAAATTATTCAAATTGGAAAAAAATTGAATGTGTGTGAGTGCGAAATAAATGATAATACATGAAGCCAAGAGTTGTCATGTACCAACGTTTCCGAAGCCGATTACCACACACCCGCGTTGCGTCACACGTCGCAGACAATACGTGTAAATAATTAGTGATTTATTATATTATTATCCCAGAGATCCCAGGTTCGATTCCCGGGCCGGGAAAAATATTTGTATGGCCTACATTTATTTTTCTCGTGAGTTTGGGTGTAATTTTTGTTTCGCACCCGCGACACAGGGTTTCCCTAGAGCGGGGCTATGTTGAGTGTGTGCGTTATTATTATTATATTATGTATGTAAGTCTATGAGGTGTGTATTTATGGGTCTTTATAACCTGAGAATAAAAAAAAGAAAACACAAATAGACAGGTTTTCAACTTGTTTCCGTCTGAGTCTATCATGCACAAGATTGCGCAAACTCTTTTCAACAATGCATTTTATCACGTTGTGATTGATTCATTGATTGATCCCTTTAAGCTCCACTTGATAAGAGTCATTTTTTTAGTATGCAACTTATAATACTTTCTAAATTTAAAAAAAGTCCTTTTAGAATTCATCGACGTAAGCCGAAAGTTATTAATTTAACATCAAAAAGTACACTTTCGTCCTCACCATAAATCTCACGTAGGTTTCCCAACATCATTTATTAATCTCCCTTCTTATTATTCAGGTTGCGTTTCAGCTGTGACTTTTTTATTTTACAATTTATTTTTGATGGACAGGGCCCTCTTAATATTGTATGCGCATTCCAAAATACTCAAGACACGTATTAAATTGAATGAATACTCTCCGTTCACCGGTTTACCGCTTTGATCAACATGAAAGGTTTATTTCTACAAATAAATATAAAGTTACTTTCTTTCAGGAACACAATCTTTTATTGTACGCTAAGTTGATGCAATATAATGCTATTGGTACACGTCATACTTGACGCCGACAAGGCGCCTGTTAAAAAATATTAGCAATTAAACAGGTGCGAACAACTTATATAATAGTTAGGCGTTGCCACTTGAAAAATCTGCTGTTGAAATTGTTTGTCTGCCATTTTCCAACATAGCCATACAAGTCAATTTTGTACTGTTTAACGTAATTTCTCTCCCACAAGGAGTTGCGGTGGTTTGAAATAATCCACGGCAATTGTGTTCGGGTATACTTTATTTGAGTGCGATGGATAGGACCTCAACACTATTTTTGTCAGCGGCATTTTAATCTCTCATTCGTCCTAGAGATACACGTGTTCCTTAAAAAACTGTTAAAAAATATTACTGCGCCTGTTAAAAAATATTAGCAATTAAACAGGTGCGAAACAACTTATATAGTAGTTAGGCGTTGCCACTTGAAAAATCTGCTGTTGAAATTGTTTGTCTGCCATTTTCCAACATAGCCATATAAGTCAATTTTGTACTGTTTAACGTAATTTCTCTCCCACAAGGAGTTGCGGTGGTTTAAAATGATCACGGCAATTGTGTTCGGGTATACTTTAATTGAGTGCGATGGATAGGACCTCAACACTATTTTTGTCAGCGGCATTTGAATCCCTCATTCGTCCTAGAGATACACGTGTTCCTTAACGATTTCGGTACTGTATTTTTATTCAACATACTTAAAAGTTTTTAATTTGTAACCAAATATATTTTTTTACCAAGATGGTTAGGGACGCCACGTGTTCCTAGGAAGCGTAACGGGTTTAAAAAATATCTCACTATGGAAAGAACAGATACCTAAGGAAAAGATTTGTTGTCAATGACAAAACGTCAATTACATTGAAATTTAGAATTTTTCATCACGTTGTCGGAAAAATGCAATTTTGCTAAAAATAATAAGAAAAATGTGTAGACTTGTTATGTATTAAGTTACAATAAAAATACTGAAAGTTGTCATTTTTAGATTCTGCAGAAAATTCTCATTTCAAAGACATTTTCAAAACGCGTCAACCTCACGTTGTCTCTAGAGGAAACATGTGCCGAGAATTTGGTGAAGCAATACCAGAAAGGTCTTCTTTTAGGTCAGACGGCTGACATTTGTGACGCATTATCTGAACAAATCCATTAGTCGCGTAAGCTGTCATGTGTCGTCAGAATATTCGACACAAGATTGAGGTATCCTATTTCCTTTGTTCTACACAAAACAGGAAATATTGAATTGTTTTACTAAAATAGTCGCATTTATATTTTTGACAGGAGGAATAACTTGACAAAGCTATGTCAGGAACTATGATATTCAGTTAAGGTGGTATATAGGTAAACCTGATGTTAAGAGGGACGCGAGGCGGGTGATGCGCTCGGCAATACGGTACGATGTTATTACATTCTATCTTAAGGTTAAAGCTACTACTGATTTTGTTTATGATGAAAATGGGATTTAGTTTATTTATATTTGACGTAAAAAAGGCGCCTGTTAAAAACAACGAGCAAATAAGATTGTTTGAAACAACTTATTTATTTAGTTAGGCGTTTTCACTTTTACTGTAGATTCTTTACTTTATAATAGGGAATGTATTTACGATAGGGTATGTGGATGGATGGGGCCGCAATATTATTTTTGGGTCAGGAATATTTGTTTGATTGATTTGTGGTTAATGTATATGACGTTAATTTTGTTGAAACTTAGGCGATTAACACACTGCACCGCACACCGCGACGGAGCGCGGAGCTGCGTTTTTTAACTTCAGTTTGTATGGAAAATACGCGCCGTCGAACACACTGACGACGTCTCTCCGCGCGGGAACGGCGAACCGCAGGGTATGGCATACTGCGCTCCGCACTACCGCGCAGATTTTTAATCAATTTGTGTCTGTTCCAGTAATTGTCGTTCGGGTTTTCCCTTACAAATAATCAAAGGAATCAGTTGACATACGTGTGTAATTGAAAAATTAATATTTATATTTTCTTAAATCTTTGTAATGAAGTTGAGTGTTATCTTTGGTGTGTTTTTATTTGAGTAAACAAAAACCTAATAGACAGTATACTGTACTGCATACTGCAGCGTCCTGAATGAGTTCTGTATTATTAACCATTATTGTCAAAGAAGGATCTCAGCTACATGTACAATCACTACGGCGATCAACTATGAAACGAGTACTTTAAGTGGCGCAGGGCCGCTAGACCGCTGCCCCCGCGCAGATTAAACCGCGCGTTGACGCAGATCTGCGTCTCCGCCACTGCACGAGTGATTCCGCGTGTCGCGCATCTGATTGTGATATTATATACACCAAGGTCTAGCTCTCCCTACGCTTCCATCCACATTCACTCTATACATTTGTATCGTCAATCTACCAACTCTGATTCTTTCTACATGACCAAACTATTGAAGCATCCCTATCCTATAACCCTCTCTATCCTGATCACTATGTCATTTTTCATACATCGTACTTAATACAAAAGAGTACGCGGCATTCGCAAGATCTACAATTAATAACATAGAATGTTTCAAACGTAGCATTAGAATGGACTTCCACAAGATATGTATATAATTTATGTTAAAAGGAATAGTAATTTCTTTATGAAAAATAGTGACAGACATAACATTAATAGGAGGAATAAAAATAAACTAGCTTTTCTTGATAGTCGTCTTCACAAAGTCAAAAAATCATTTAAGGGGCAATATATACGCTTCTATAACAAGATTCCGGTTGGTATACAAAATTTGCCTTTCACGAGGTTTAAAACTATAGTGAAACAAAAACTTTATACTAAAGGTTTATTATTATACAACTTCTGCGTACTTGGATGATAAAAATTCATAATTCATAATTCATAATTCATTTATTATTTGCATAACATGGGTAATACAGTTCTTAAATATAGTTTATAGTTCAACCATGTCACCCTGAGGGGCACCGCAAATTTTTTCACTTACGATATACAATTCAAATCAATATTCTATAAAAGTTAAATGATTTATACAAAATATCAAAATAGTTAATAGTAAAAAATAATTGAAATTAACACAGTTATACTATAGGTAAAATATTGTTTAAACAATCTTAATTATTGATAATGTCAACAACATTTACAAGTTGTCACTGCTGTCAAAAAACTCTTGCAACGTGTAAAAACATTTATCTATTAAATAATTTGTAATTTTTTTATCAAAAATGTTGTTGTTAGTTTCATTTTTTATACATTTTGGGACCTTATTATAAATTTTTATGCACATAAAATGGGGGCCAGAACTGTGCATTTTTAATTTTGAAGGTGGAACCGGTATCCTGTGTCTGGGTCGTAGAGTTATTGGCTTATTTTCATTTGGGAATAGGTGTTTATGGTTCCTTATAAATTTAATCATTTGTAGGATGTATAACGATGGTAGTGTTAGTATATTTAATTTCTTAAAATGGGGTTTACAGCTTTCTGTTGGCTTTATATTGGATAGTATTCTTATGCATTTTGTTTGGTATATAAAAACCTCACCTACGTTCGTACTGTTGCCCCATAATTCCACTCCATATCGGAGCCACGCATCAGCATACGCATAGTATGCACACAGGGCCGTCTTTAGTACTGTGGTCTTTTTTAATTGCAATAAGGCGTATGTGAAGCTTGCCATTCTAGAGCATATTTTTTGGATATGTGCCTTCCAGTTTACGTGAGTATCCATCTCTAGGCCCAGTAATTTATTTACGTCGACGCATTCTATATGACTATTGTTATATGAGAAATTGATATCGACATTGCTCCTTTGGTAAGGGTGGAATTGCATAAGTTTTGTCTTTTCAATATTTAATTCCAAATTATGTACTTTAAGCCAGTTAGTCACTTTATTTAGGATGTATTCAAGTCGGGAAGTTAATGTATTTTTGTCGTCTTTAAGCGGGAACACAATTGAGATGTCGTCTGCAAAGATTACGCAGTGTTCATCGAACTTTTTGGGGAGGTCGTTAATATATATAATGAAAAGCAAACAACCTAGCACACTGCCTTGTGGGATAGACCCCAACATGTGGGTTTTGTCAGAATCTACATTTTGTATCAATCTTTTTTGGGGGTCATGGAACTCTATCTGGACATATTGCTTGCGGTCAGAGAGGTATGATTTGAACCATTTATGTGCCAAATCCCTAACTCCTATACCATACAGTTTGGATAGCATTATCCTATAGGACACCTTGTCGTAAGCCTTACTCATATCGAGTTGGATACCGATTGCATTACTTTTATTATTTATTATATTAAGGATTTCGTCTACGAATTTATATAGGGCCAAGGTTGTAGCTCTCTTTTTCCTGAAACCATACTGACTCTCATTGAATATATTAAATTTTTCACAAAACGAGTAAAGTTTGTTTGCAACAGTTTTTTCGATGATTTTTGCAAAGGTAGGTAGCAACGCGATAGGTCGGTATTGAGCGGGGTCACTTGTATCGCCTTTTTTGTGAATGGGTTTAATTTTTGATATTTTTATTGAGTCAGGTACTATGCCTTCGCTAAAAGATTGGTTAATAAGCAATGAGAGTGGAGCAGCTAGTTCATCGGCACACTTTCGTATAAGAGAAGGTGGGAAGTCATCATGTCCGAAACTGTTTTTATTTTTCAGACTACGAATAATCTTATGTACTTCACATTCGCTAACAGGAGTCAAATAAAAAGAATTTATAGGGCGATCGGAAACTGGTTCACCGTGTGCTTGTCCGTCTGTACTGCCTAGGGAAGAGAAGTGATCGTTAAAAAGATTTGCCACCGATTCAGGTTCTTCTACTTGCCTGTTGTTAGAAATGAGTTTAATATTTTTGTACGTGTGTTTGTTTGATTTATTGGTTTGCTCTTTAATTACTCTCCACATTGCCTTAGCTGCGTTGTTAGATTTTTTTATGGTTTGTATATTTTGTAATTTTTTTGACTTTATTACCAAACGTTTTAACATTTTTTCATATTGTTTGTAATGATCATTTAATATTATGTTATCAGTTTGAGAAATTAAAATTTTTAGCAGACGTTTATGCTTACAAGACTTTTTTAGACCTGTAGTAAGCCATGTCTTTTTTTTTAAATAAGAAGTTTTAGTTGTTTTTAGCGGTATGGCTTCATTTAGTAAGGTGGTGAGTGTTTTTAGAAAATTGTTGTAATTGTCGTTAACGTTTTTGTCTGGTAAGATTATAGTACTCCAGTCAATTAGTTGAAGTCTTGACAGGAATGAAGTTGTATTTCGGGTATTATGTAACCTCCTTTTTGTATACCATGGTATATTTTCTGTAATTGGTGAAGGCAATGAAATTAAAACGCCTTTGTGATCCGACAAGCCCAGTTCATTTACAGATATTTTGGTTTCTTTGACATTAAAGTTTGTAAAAACCAAATCTAGACAGGTTGTTGAGGTTGATGTAACACGAGTCGGTTCTTTTATATTTTGTTTAAAATTATGACCTTTCATAAGGTTTAATATAGTTAGAGTTAGTTTAGTGTGGTCCAGAGAATTTATGTTTAAATCAATTCCAATGATAATATTTTTTTTATTTTCTGATAGTACGAGTAGTTGCAAGAGTTTTTCTAGAGAACTGTAAAAAACGTCGAACTCTCTGTTTTTTTTCAGGCCAATATAATACAATTAGTAATGTATTCAATTGCGGAAGATCAATGGCACAAATCTCAAAAATTCGTTCAACACTCATTTTCATTATGTCTTTTCTGTCAAATCCGTGGTAGTAACCCGTTTAGTTCATGGAGGTAGTCTCGATCTCTGATGTTTCAAATAAAAAAATATATATTGTAAATGTTGAATGTGTACAAATGTTATTTACAAAGAGCAACCCCTAGAGTTTCTTGCTCGTTCTTCTCAGGGGAATCTGCCTTACGAATGAGCGGTAGAGTTTAACCATTGTGACGATTTCAAGTGTAATAATAGTAATTTGAATATACACATTAAAGCCACTTATATCTTCTAGCAGTTGGCCCAAGATTGTAGATTGTACAAGTTTAAAGGGTGCCTTTAAATTAGACGCTTATAGATCGATACCTCCAATTAACGTCTGCGCCAACTTAATTTTTTGGTTATTTTCTGTTTTTATTGTAAACGGCCTTATTTTATTTACTGATATTATGCTATCTGAATTCGAAAGAAAAAACAAAAAAACGAATTTCGTCAAAAAAAAAAAACAAAAAAAAAAAACGAAATAGAAACAGAGACCACCTAAACATTAAGTTGGCGTAGTATTCATTAGAAGTATCGAGATGCACTGTAGTGGCGCTGCAGCCACACCACTATTCATTAATTTTTATACAATATTTAGAAGCGCAGTTGCAGCGACACAGTTGTGCAACGCGCGCGCCTCTATTGCAGTCACAATAAGTGAACTAATGGGTTCAGCCGTTACTTTGCGAAAATCCATATAAATAAAATTTGAAATAGATTAATTAGCTACTCCGCAAAAAAAAAATACTGATAGCGCTTCAGTAATAAATAGACACGCGGTTTCATTAGCTTTTTTCAGACAATATTACACTTATTATTAGACATGATATAAGTCTAAACATATTAATGAAATTCAAACACCCGATGTCTCGGCGCATTGAGTAAATCAGTGTTTACAGACGCCTTAATAATATAAAATAACGGATTCCTTTTTATCCCGTTATTTACTTTGATAGAATGGAGGCGTGTTTGATCTCAGTGCCACATGTAACTTGCCACAACGTTTTTAAGACGTGAATACAAAATATATATTTTTTTTGTTTTGGGCTACATTTATTTTTCACACGGTACGCTCGCAGATTAACGATGACCTGATAACAACGGTACATTAACGTACCCTTGATATTTTTGCATCTAAAAAGCACTATAGTCCCTAACCTCAAAGCTAAACTACAGTTAATTAATTAGGTTCAGCAGTTACTTTGCAATTTTAATAAAAATGGAAGTAAATTAAACAGCTACCTTGCGAACTCAGTGAAGGTAAAATCATGCAAAATAGCTGCGCTTGTATTGTGTTTTTTATGCAGTTAATTTTCCCACCATTCCCAAAATACGTAACACATAAAAATATAGCCGACACGTTTCGTCTCTCTAAAAGTGTTGCCCGAAATGAGTCTTGGTCTTACGGTGTTAGCTTAGTTTCGCAAAAATGCAAGATCAAGATCAAGACCACCTATCTAACTGTAGGAAGATCTAGACATAGACCGACCCTGTGAGATTTGGGCAAGAACAAAACCGAGTCTACGCTATACTTGCATCTCGCATTTGTTAATTATTTTTTTTGTTTTTCTTTTTATATTTATGTATCTAGATCAAGGTTACGACTCAATCTACAATACCAGGTGCACTGACGCAAGAACGAGCGTTCCCTGGAGTTGCTAATTGTTCGAACCTCGGTCGAAGAATTCAGTTAATCGACATGATAATTTCTTAATTGCCTCTGTTTTTTTATGAAGTATTTTTGCAGTTCGTAGCTGATTGCCTTAACTGCGTCACAGACAAAAGTGCAAGTTGAAAGCTTATAACTCGTAGGCGCATTTGTTACCTCAGTATTTTTTATTTTTTTTTCCATAAAATATAAGTGTGCATTTGACCTCCATCTCACCTAATAGAAAATGATGATGAGGTCGACGCTGGAGCATGCACAACTAAATAATGTCTATTCACTCTCGCCTTGAAAAGGTCCAAGTTATAACATTCAGGGAACAAGTCTGCAGGCTGGGAATTCCACTCCTATATGGCAAACGGCTATCGGCTTTGTGCAAATCTTTGGAATATCCACATAGGGGTGGAACCCAAGCCTACGCCAAGTTCTGCGATGATGAAAAGGGGAAGGCGGAATTAAATTATGTAATTCCATAGCACACTCTCATTATATAAAATGTACTAAGACATTGTTATGTAACGAGAACAACCAAAACATTCACTCCAACCTCAATCCACCACTGCATTAATAGCATTGCAATATTAAACCAACACAAAGGGCTATTCATAAAAAGAACTGAAAATGAATCCACGTTTAATAAATTTCCAATGTAGAATGGTGTAAAGTGAAATATTAATTGAACGTTTAATAAAATATGAGGTGAAATTGCATACTTGTTCCGCTAGGTGTGTACAATCTGAAGCAATTAATTTTCACATGCAGTTAAAAAACTACTTGATGTGGATATTTTAGAAAACACACAGCTGACAATTTTAACACAGTTGTTTAACTTTGTGCCGATTTAAAAGTCTTCAATCAATAATAATGTTTTCAAAGTTGTTTTTTAACACAAGCAAAACCTCGTATCAGGCATTCTGGGGCATTCTGGGGTTATTGAGAAAGGTGCCACGAAACATTTTAGTTATAGTTATATTTTATAATAATTTACTGCCATATAGTATACCGCATAATAAAATGCCTCATAATAAGTACCGAATTCCGAATCAGGTTATACCTCAGACAACTTAAATGGCAGTGGGCTGGACATGTCTGCAGGATGACCGATGGAGCAGACTTATTCTAGAGTGGCGACCATGTCAAGAAAAACGTAGTGGACGACCCGAGAAAGATGGCCGACAGCGGATGAGCGCGTTGGCGTACCAAGAGGAGGCTTATGTCCAGTAGTGAATGCGTGTAAGTTCATGATAATAATAAATACTAAACACGTATGTACAATAAAAAAGTTTTACTTTAACTTAAAAGTTACTACGTGACAGATACATCACTCTCATATAAAATCGAAAATACCTACGCTATATTTGGCTACAGAATCTGGCTAATGACACCAGGCGTTCACTACCAGGAAAAAGGAGCCTAAGCACGCGCTCAGTGATGTGAAAGAAACGTTGCCCGCCGTGTGCCGTAGTGCGGAACCGAATGCTGGGGTTGAACCAGGATTGTCATCATCACCATCATTTCAACCAAATGACGTCCACTGCTGAACATAGAAAAGAATGCCACAACGTCCTGTCCTGCGCCGCTTGCATCCAACAATCCAACAAGGATTGTAATGTAATTGAAAGACTTGTCTCAACGTGTACACTTTACGTACCACATAATGATTTCAGTTTTAAAAAAAGTATGGTAAGCGAAACTTGCACAATATAAATATTTTTCCCGAAAAATTTTTAATATTCCTTGGGCAATCAACGCTCTACCTTTGACATTCGCTATTACATTCAAAATATGCCGCGATGGAGATGCGCGAGAGCCTCCCTCAGTCGTTTGCGCAGAATTTTTGCAATACGCATGTCAGTGAATCGTTTACAATAATATCGCGAGTAGGTACTATTGTGGTAGACGTGATGTGATAAAGGTAAATGAGAATTACATTTTGGTGAAAATGTAAACAGAACCCAGAGAGAACACTCATGTGTATTTGTGCGTAGTTCACACACAATTGTCAAATAATATTGGCCGCCAATAAAAGATTATTACCATGGCCAGTTTAAGACGCCTTCACACGTTCATGAACGTGGAGACTGGCAGTGACGAACGATGAAGAAATATTCGATGTTTTTGAACACTCAAGGAAGTATTTACGAGATATACAGCACGACAGCAAGCCGTACGTAATATTACTTAGTAATTAATATTTGATTCATGACGAATGTAAAAATTTGCACGATTAGTATTGTTGCACCAATGAAATTAAGCCGGAGAACACGGGCGGTGCGCGGTCGTTAGACGAAATCGCAAGACGAAAAAAAAAAGAAAATTTTATTGTTGAGTGATACTAAAGGAAACGTTATTTAATTTTTTTTTATGATACCACGTAACAAGACGAACAAGTCGTGTGTCGCCCAGAGTTTCAAATCTCAAGGGCACTGACAGAATCTGTCACCTTGAGTCATAAAGTGACATGTCTCATGTGCGTATAAATTCACCAGCACCATTATTACCCTTCGAAACCGGAACGCAGAAATGCTCACATTATTGGTTAACGGTAGAAACAGCTAAAGAGGCAGTACTTCCCTGGACGAAGTCCTTCACAAAGAGTTTTTGTAGCAGTAGGGCTCTTTGTGATAGAGTTGGTCCAGGGAAGTTCTACCACCTTACCTATTTCTGCCGCCAAGCCATAATGTGAGCGTTACTGCATTCCGGTTTCGAAGGGTTAAGGGTGCTGGTGAAATTACAGGCACATAGGATTGATCAACTTATGTCTCAGAGTGTCGGGCGCAGTGGCAGTGCCCCTCAGATTATTACGCCTTAAAGCTCTGAGTGACGCTGCAACAATTGAGGACAGGCGTGTCGCTACATCGTCGGGTAAATTCGTAAACCTCGTAAGCGTCATTAAAGAAGATCTACAAATTATATTTAAAGATTGAATTGCACGATATTGTGTTTGAAAAGTAGAAAAGGGAATTTAAAAATGGAGTTACGAGATTTTCAAATTACTATATAACTTGTCCTAATATAACTTGTCCAAAACTTCGTCAAAGACGTTTCTGTCAATCTTCCCAGATGAATTTCGCGACGGTAGACATTTTACGAGCACTTCTATTTATAATTGCTTTAATTGCTGTGGAAGTTTTTCTAGGCCACGTATTGTGCGGTTAAAGGCAAAAGCTTCTTCTGTACTATGAGTACCAGAGCTTCGGATTTTTGTTTTTTAATATAACCCTCCTGTAAACCTCTTTGAACGATGCCACACGATGCGTTGCAGTGGCGTTAAGACGGCGTTGTGACGCTGCGGTGTACTACATATAAATCAGAATGCCAAACGGTTCGTTGAAACAACGCGCCACCGCTAGCAACTTAAGTACGTTGAAATCATATTATAGCGTTACAACGACGCAACTCCCGTGTGGCATCGCTCTAAGCCCAGTAGAGCGATGTGTATTGACTGATACAATACCTATACACTTTTGAAACAATATAACTTTTTTAATCTCCAAATTAGCTGAACGTTAATAGTGTGTGTTTAAACGAGATATCGTGATTGCATAATTATGTAAACTATCCAATTATATTAATTCCCATACGAATTAAGGAGATCCCCGCAACTAATATACGGGGATGCGAAGGTGAAATTCGCTTAATTACAAAGTGATTGCGTGCGTAATTAGATGACGCGAGAGTTCGCCCAAAGTCACGTATGTTATTACGCAAGAGGCAGGTTCACCGCTATAACAGAACGTAGAATAATTAATGTGGTCTTAATACGAATATTAAAATAAATACGTATTAAATAATAATGGATGAGCACGCCAATTACATAAGGCCCGTTCTCACGGCCGAACTTCGCCGCGAGCTTACTCAAGACAAGAACACGTTTGCATATGCGCATAGCATGTTTTGGGTGAGTATAATTGGTCATGTGAACAGCATTGCGATTGCAGCTGGTGTGACTACATTATATTACGCGGGCTATGTAGTGATGTGCTGTTGTAAAAACCACAAATACAAAATAACAAATACAACCACAAATTCTTCTGTAAACACTCAAATACCATATACAATTCCGAGCTCTCGATAATATCACTGCTAATATCACTATGCAAGGGGTACCGTTTTTTTAAACAGTAGAAAAAAAAAGTTGGAGTTAACATAAAAAGAATATTACAAAAATATGAACATCGTCACAACAAAAAATGTAGAACTGAATAAAAATAATGTTACCTTAAAATCCAGTGTTCAGATCATTAAGTGTGTATATTATATTTTTTATTTTCAAGGAAATTTTATCTATTCCTTATATTGGCTGATGTTTGTGCCAGTATCGAGTTTAGACTGTGCTGCCGTAGCTTTCACACATTTTATATATGCTATATATAATAAGTATATATATATAAATTTAAAAAGATCTTGGATTAATGAAAATACTCCTTATACAAACGCGCATTGACTTCAACAAATTTCCGCGAGATGAAACTTTAACATGCAGGCGGGCCTCTAGTGCTGAATTAGACTTCTCAGGGGAATCGTTCTTCCGAAAATACTTACTAGTGATTTGATTTGAAGCTTCTGGGTTATATAGGTATTAGAATATCTTAGTTCGTGGTCAAAGTTACTGATTGCTATTAAAAATCATGCTTCGTATTTCTCAAGTGATGTCTGGAGGTTGGTGCGAAGTACAGGTTGAACGCGCACAATACTATTTAGTAGTCTACATTGCTGGTTACTTTGGAATATCAAGGTCCCTTCCGGAGGCGTTAGCCAGCTTCCGGCAGCTGGGCGATTTCCTGTAGGGCCTGGAGTGGCAGAACGTGTTACATCTACTATTTACCCACACGGAAAATTTACGCAAGAGTTGGAGCCAAGAAAACTAAAACGCTCTTCATGGCTAGTTCAATACTGTTGCTTTTAGGAAATGAAATTATTTCTTTTGGAACTAAATCGCGTGATTAGATTCGAAATAATTGTAACTTTTTTATATAAAAAAAAAACAAACCTCAAAAGTTCGTAGAATTAATAAAGCAGTCACACCGTGTGATTGGCATTTATTATTCTTACAGTAAGAAACTTGAATTTCTGGCTCTAGTTTTGAACGGTGCCACTACAATGAGATTTCCTAAATCAACAGTGAATCAACATGTTGCCTGCGTCAGGGCGAAAGCAGTAATTACCATACCGGCTTGGCTTGAGCCAACAACGCTTGTTTTGCCAACTTGGAAATGTCTGCGAGGGGAAACAATGTTATTGTAAACAAAATTGGTAAAAGGGCTTGAGTTCTCTGCAATTACATTTCATCTGCATTTACATACACAGAGAAAGATTTTTAATGTCTTTATAAAGAGCGTTAACAATAATGAGTGTAATATTAGAATAATAACGAACACACACATAGACAACCACAAATTACATGCAAGCTCACGAGAGAAATAAATGGAGGCCATACAAATATTTCTCCCGGCCCGGTAATCGAACCCGGGACTTCTGTGCGATAGTTCAGCATGGTAACCGTTCGGCCACAGAGGCAGTTAAACAAATTACATCTATTTGCCAAGTTTTCTTGAAATCGGTTAGCGAAAATTGCGCAAAACCGGATTCATCCCCTAGTTTGCCACCCTTAGAGGAGGAATATTTTCCTCAAATTTTAATGTAGACCATACAAATATTTCTCCCGGCCCGGGAATCGAACCCGGGACCTGTGCGTGGCAGACTAGCATGGTAACCGTTCGACCACGGAGTGTTCATAATACTTTGTGAAATACTTGACATGCATTGGGGCTATCGTAGCGAACAGTGGAATCTCTGAGAGCGATGCCACACAATGCATTGCGTCTGCGGTGTGCTGTAACTTGAAATCATAGCGTTGCGTCGTTGCAACGTTATGATTTCAACGCACCGAGTGCTACGTAACATTTTATTCCTAAATAGGAGAGTTATATCCTTTAAGATATAATTTCTTTCATGTACTTAATTGGTATTATTTTTGTTACTTTGATTTGTGATTAAAGTACTTTAGGACGTATGATAACATTTAGTCCCATTATAAGTAGTGTATGTGTTGTACTTGATTCATTTCTGTATAATTTATACTCAAGAGAACAGGTAGTCCAGCATTTTTGAAAATACTTGGGATGATTATGTCGTGATTTGGATGAACATTCTTGCGTGGCCAGCCGCAAAAAAGTGTAAAAAAATAAATCTTCGTTTTGCCTCAAAAGGAATAATAAATTAACAAAGTACAATTAAAACAATTACCCAATTGAAAGGTATACCCGAAATAAAGGTCTTTCAAATTAAAATCTAACGAGCTGTATAACAATCGTCTTTTCAGTAAATTGGTGGGAATTTTTGAAACAGAATTCGTTCCAGTGAGCGATTCCTTTGAAAATTTCTTTTACCATTTGAAATGTTTTTCCTGTTGATGGGCACCAGAGCTGTATTTAGTTAGGGCCCTGCCACAACCTTGGACGCAACACTGAGCACAAAAACTTTGAAAATACTTTTCCTAGTTCTGTGTTTTTGTGGAGCGTGAGAAAAGGTCGAGTTTGGGACTTAATATGTATAACTCAACCAAATTGAATTTTTTTTTTTTAAAAACCCAGCTATGAATTAACAAGGACGTACGTGTACGTAAAGAGGTGAAAGAGATTGTATCCGGAGTGTAGTGTGTAATCACAGTTGTTTTTTATAATACCGTATCACGGGACGTACAATTCGTGCGCCTGGTGATAAGTGACACGCTTGTCTATAGCAGTTGCAGTGTCACTCAAACTTTTAAATTACAAAGATGTGAGGTACACTGCTACTGCTTGTCTCAGGGTGACTGATAGTCTATTCACACGGCATATTGTATTCGCGCCGACGACGCGCGTTTGTATCGCGTGTTTTTATAAGAGATAGTATTAATTGTAGTTTTGTTTGTTAATTTCAGTTAGTTTTTGAAATGAAGCAACTACAGGAAATTCTAAGTGTAAACTCCACTGGAGTATATAAGTTTCTTGCTTGCACCGCGATGTTTGCGCGCTCTTTAATCGATTCAGTAAAGTGCGTCTGCGGCGTGAACGCGCAGACGACGCGCGTTTACGGCCCCGTAAATGCGCGTTCTTGAAACGCGCGTTGTCGACGCGTAAAAAAAAACGCCGAGTGCATAGGCTTTTAGACATAATATTGAGTTGACAAGCTCTCAGGGCTCCTACTCAAAAAATACGGTACGACGTCGTACCTTCATGTCTATTTGTAAGAGCCCTTCTTAACCTTCAAAATCGGAACGCAGTGTAATGTTCACTTTATTATTAGGCGGCAGATATAGGTAATTTTACAAGGTGCTTTACTGCTACTCGAACCTACCTCAAAGTCGAATTGGCGTAATGCTGCAAGTATGGTAAAACATGATCGTTTCAAACTTTGCATCCGTACTCAACTGATGACGGCTGATCGGCGGCGTCAACTGAATAGTCGCATTGATCGAATGACTCCGAAGATGCGCCACATTTCGTTCCCCGATGCGAGATGGGTGTATTGCAACGCCAACACCCAAATGGCTCGGCTTAATGTGACAAGGTGTGATAAAAATGAAATACGATTTTGGAGTGCACCGGGGATGTTTGCCATAGCTAAGGTAGACGCTTTGCAGCTATTATGCGGTAAAGAGCGGCTTCCCTGGTGCATAGAGTTCTTGGCAGTGACAACAGCCACCTGCATATTAGTTTTAGAAAAAAATGTTATTTGTAGCACAAACTCTATTTTTAAGTGCTTTGTTAATGAATATTCCAAAATAAAGATATTTGAATTTCAAAAAAAAACATGATTGCCTCAAGCTGATTCTACGTTGATATGTGTGGTGATTATATTCCTTATTAACCGACTTCAAAAATGGAAGAGGTTCTCAGATGGACTGTATTTTTTTGTATGTGTGTTACGTGATTACTTTGGCATTTGTTTATCGATATTGATGATTCTTTTTTTTTTTGTTGGAAAGGGGGTATCTCAATATTGGTCTCATTTATTGAAGAAAATGTTTCATCTCTAAGGGTGGCAAACTAGGGGACGAACCGGTTTTCGCGTACTTTCCGGTAACCGATCTCAATAAAACTTGACAAATACGTAACACGAACTTTTGGAGCCGGTTTTTTTTAATAAAAAAGTTATTATTCAACGAGTGAGAATGTGGCGACTTGTAACATATGCTTTCCACATGCCACTCAAGCAGTTGATAACACGTTCGTATTGTAATGTCTTGTAGATTTATTTAATTATTAAATATATTGGTGATATGATAAATAATACTATAATAAAGGTATTGACGGCCTAAGTGGCGCAAAAGTTTGCATTATTGGCGCAGGATAAGGACCAGTCTCGATTCCCGGTAGGACCGTTTTGGGAAATTACCTTTTTAAATTGATTGTGGGTGTGTTCTGGTATTCATAGTGTAGAGAATTCCCAAATTCCCAAAACTCTGTATATCCCAGTAGGCGACAAGCTTCAAAGAGTACGTACATTTTCTTTCCTTATTTATTTACAAACTTCAAATGTTTTAAATTTCATTTTTAATCATGAATAATGTGATGTTGTGGTTATAATATTAACTGGCGCAGAGTGGGGAGCGCCTGCCGGACGTTTCTGGGTGCAGCACGGTGCGTGGAACATAACCGTTGTTTTATACTAAGCAATATACTTTCAAGTAATCCCATAGGACACGGCAAATAATAATTTCGGGCCCTTTGTGACGGTGTAACCTCCTTGATCGTCATCCCACTTTTTTTTTAAATTTCTTATTTTATTCTCTCACTCTTTACACACTCGTTGAATTGTTCCATTCTTTTGCCTCGCATTCTGATTTTGTATCGTACCATCGTTACTCCCTGCTCGATCGCGGCAGAGAACACATTTACCATTTTACTAAAAATCTCTTGTACATTTTTAAGATCATAAGTATTGTTAAAACCGCAATAAATACTTATAAAACTGGATTTATTACCATTACCTTTTACCCTTTTGAACTTTGAACTTTATACTTACTAAGTAAGATGTATGGAGGCTGCGGAGGCTACTACTACATTCCATTCAACAGGACATAATGACACCAGCATCAGAAGCCCTCTTACACCTTTACAGGTCCCATGATCACCGCTGACTGACTTTTAAAGGGCTCGAAACGATTCTTTGTTGGAAAAAACAAATAAATGTGATTCAGATCCGAAAAAAATGTTTAATTTCGTATGTGTAACAATCACAAAAACCTAAGATGTATATGTAGTATATGTTATAGCTCTCGTCTTTTTGGACAGGAAGCTAAAAATAGGCTACTAATAATTTATATGTTTTTCCGTATTTTTCGTATAAACGTCTGCAAACCATGAAATTTCGTTCTTTCCACTTCAGTAAACAGTACAGTTGTGAATATTTTCAAATAACCTTTTCATTACCTAACCTTTTCATTACTTTACCTTACACAACTTAGGTATATTTTGTGTGACTTCTAATTTTAGATTACGTATTCCATATTACACTTATTTCAGGTTAAAATGCCATTTCCAAAATTTGATACATTTTCTGAAGTAGAGACGAATCAGAAATCTGAAAAAGTTTTCTGGAATGGATAACTGATGTTGCAAAAGTTAATAAAATCAACACCAAAACTTCATTAATCAAATTGGGGTTAAATATTTGCCAGTAACTTATAAAAAAACGGATAGTATTTGAAATTAAAAATAATCTCAATACTGAGTACTAAAAAAACTGACCTCAAAAGCCATTCATCCCCTAGTTTGTCACCCTTAAAGGTTGAATATTTTCTTCAAATTTAAATAGGACTGCTTCTGAGGTATCTTCTTTTCAACAAAAAAAAAGAATCATCAAAATCGGTTTACAAGCGCGTAACATTCATAAAAAAAACTGAGAATTGTCAAATTGAGAACCTCTTCCTTTTTTTGAAGTCGGTTAATAGAAAGTGTTCTATGTGAATTTAAAATGACACCACCATCAAAGACAACTTGTACATGGATCGACGCAGCGTGAATCTATGCGCCTCCGAGCCGATCGTTTGTGTGACGATAGCTATTTCCTAGGTCCAACCCTGACAAGTACTTCAATGAAAATTCTCTCCCCAAAGAAACGTTTCATTCAATTTATTTCACTCTTTGTGTCGAACAATTAATCAAAATTGCTTTGAGGCGCTATTAAAGCTATTAACGTTTATTTATTCGTCTTTCTTAAGATTGTTTACCAAAACTGCGCTCAATGTGAAAACCATCAAGTTTGTAGTTTACAACGCTGCCTTCTAGTCGAAAATTGGCTACGGTAATTTGGAAAACGGAATTAAGTTTTGAGTAATTTAGCCTTACAGTGTGGTTAAATTGTAATTACGGCTTAAAAAAGCATTAAACTGAGAGCTTTTACCAATTTAATGTATAAGATTAAAGTACACGAGTATCTCGCTAAAAGGTTTGATCGTGAACGGGTATTTGCAAAGTACTTAAAACGTGAATCCTAGCTAAACAATGTAAATGTAGATAGACACTTCAGTTATGTGTACAGATTTAAACACGTAAACAATGACAGACATCAATTACAGAAGCGCTAACTGCGATCGCTAACTCTGCCAGGTGTAACGGTATTATGGACTATGTACATGCCTTTAACACTTGGTTATTTTTTGTAGAATTAAACTTTAAGGCTTGGTTCACACGGCATTGACCTGCACGTTTTTTAACGTATTAGATTGTAAATGGATGGACAGTGGGATGTTCGCACGATATATTTTCATGCGTTTAAAAGACGGATAGCGGCAGTTTTCACACAGCAATCGCTCTGAGAACACGTCTGTGATGGATCCACGTTTCGTTGCACTTTTATATTGGCATAAAATAATAGAATTGGCATTGCCGCCGAAAGAACAGAAGGTATTGGGTTTATACAATTCCATAGTTTTGTCCCACACAACGGGCCTTTATTCCACTAAAGATATCAATAAATAAATCGTTGTCCACAGAAGATTCACCGGTCTTTTATGCGTGCCCTCCTTCCAAAAGATACTTCAATAGACGCCGCTGATTATTCGATAAAAAACGAATGACTTCGCGCCTTGTGAAAGAGATGCAATAATACTATGTACCACTGCACACCGGATACGTGCAGTACCATACCGTGTGAAAGGGGATAAATTCAGCGTTGCTTTTATTAAAACAAATAACTTTTTAAAATACTTATACACGACTTGTTTGACTTCATAAAAGTTGTTCGGAGTCACGAATAATTTTTCATATTTTAAGGTCATAAAATATCCAGTTTTTAGGTTTTTTTTATAATACCAAGTGACGGGACTTTCAAGTCGTACACCTGGTGCAAAGCGACATGTCTATCCATTACAATTGCAGTGCCTTGATCGCAATCAGAGCTTTAACTGCGAAGATCTTAAGGGCACTGCCACTGCGTCAATCACCCTGAGACATAAGTTGACAAGTCCCATGTGCCTGTAATTTCACCAGCACCCTTTACCCTTAAAACCTCTTAAATGTTCACATTATTGCTTGGCAGATGAAATAGGTAAGGTGGTAGTGCTTCCTCGGACGAACTTATAGGTTTTTGCATTGTTATAAATCTGAAATGAAAGTATTTTTCCGGGTCAAAATTACGAGCATTTGTTTTTTAAAACAAACCATCGTTTTAGGCTGTTTACATATTTCTTTCTGTCCGACAATAAGCCGCGATCACTTGTAAACGGTCCGAAACGTTGGTTTGTTTTAAAAAACAAATTACACCTTACTAACTTCTGCTGCCAAGCAATGTAAGCATTACTACGTTCCAAAAAAATACAATTATGTTATCATGTTTTTTATTACCAAAAAAAAAACTTTCATAGTTTTCTCATAAATGGCGCCACGGAAAAAAAAACATTTTAATCAAAAACAAAGATTGACAACTAGCACATAGAGAAATTCGTGAGGTCTGCTGATTCGTTTCGTCGCTATGTTGGGAGAGCGGTTAGCCCCGGTCTAGCAAACAGGTGCTGGTTCGCATCCAACCAGATTTAAGGAATTTTTCTTTGTGTTTGTTCGATCGTGTTATATTAAGATTATTTACTTAACTGAAACTTTACGTATCTGAATTACCCCATCTCAGCGACTGATGCAGCAGAAGTGTGCAAATTGCGCAAACTAACTCAAATAAATAATCGTTTTGTCATAGGAAAAATGCAAATTACACTTCAAAATGTCACATCTTTTGAACTCTACTACTCTTAAGTAGGATAGTTACCGCTGAGAAGAATGAGTAAGAAACTCTGGGGGTTGCTATTCATAAGTAAAATTGGTACTTCTTCTACTTAGAGTGCCTCTTCAGTCCTGAAGGTTGGCCGTCAGTTTCTTATATTTGTCTCTATCAGCAGCCAACCGGAATAGCTGTTCGACAGAGGCGATGCCGGTCCACTCTCGGATGTTCCGCAGCAACGAATTTCTCTTTCCCTGCACTTTTGCCCATCAGTATCAGTTATAGCTGCGTGTATCTATCGTTTCTGAACACGTATATACATAGATAAACTATTTTGCGCATTTTGATAGATGAACGCGATGAAGCACGGATTTGTTCGTAACACTCTGTATTCAATCAATGCGCAACATGCCACGATAGCACCACATCTCAAATACCTGCAAGCGTCTTGTAGTGTCTTACTTTAAGGTGTACTTTTAAAGTAGTCTGTACTGTAGAACTGTATGCTCATCGTACGCCAGCACAGAATGTTTGTTAAGAGATGCTAAAAATCTAAAATTTGTACACATTTATCAATTACATTATTTATTATAGATCACGACAACCTGCAAAAGCTAAACGGATCGCTTTTTGTCATCCAAGTGCGCAGAAGCCGTATAACCTTCAGTGAAAAGTTTATCTTTCATTACAGTTTTAAATCTCTATAATGGCAAATTTTGAATATCAACCGGAGTCTTATTATAGTAGCTTATACATTACTCCTTATATGAATTAGTATCTCTTCGAAGACGACTGTCAAGAACTTCTAATTATTTTATTTTCATTATTACGTGTACTGTTTTTCAAAAAAAAAAATACCATTCTTCATAACACAAATAAAAGATTCATAAATGCATTGTGACGCTAGTGTAAGAATGTAATCCTAATTATAAATGCATTAAGCGCATGAGAGTTAAACAGCTCGCGTGCGTAGACTGTACCCTTGAGACCATACACGTGACGCCTAGCAGGTGTCAAATGAACTACACGTTTTTAATGGTAGCGCTCGATTATGGCTGGCACCACCTGCTGAAAATCAAGCTGCTAATCAGATATTGCTGTATTCTGGTTTGACGCTCTGAGCAGAAGTTCTAGAGTGAAGTCTATGCAATTGTACTAGTATAATCGTTGATATTTACTAGACAAACGCGTGACGGGCGAGATTGTGGGCGTGTCTTTATTTATGTAAATTACATTAATATGCAAACCGTCTTCAAAAGTTTGCTTATTTCCTTTTTTATTGGAAAGCTGATTACACACGGCGCTGTAACAACAGCGGCACCATCGCTGCTGCGGCGCCGCAGTTGTAGTCGCGTTTACATTTGTATACATATTTTCATACACGTACCGCGGCGGCGGTGGCGATCGCGACGGCGAGTGGCGGCGGCCCCAATTGTAGACTAATTACAACATCACACCGCATGGGTTGTAGTAGCGCCGATGGTGTTGCGGTATGGTGCCGTAACTCTTGCGGCCCTAAAAAATGCTGCTGCCGCGGCACCATGTGTAATCAGCCTCGCAGCGCCACGGCGGGAAAAAAACGCCGTCGCCACGGTGCCACATGTGATTAGCTTAATTACATCTAGTTGCCAAATTTGATTGAAATCGGTTAACGGAATGTGGGTTAAATTTAAAAAACCGTCCATCCCCTAATTTTTCACCTTTGGAGATAAAATATTTTCTTCAAATTTGAATGGTATTGTTACTGAGATAATCCTTTTCCAATAAAACAATAAGCATCTAAGTCGGTTCACAAATGGAGTAATCGCGTTACAAACACACAAAAAAATGCAGTCGAATAGAGAACCTCCTTTTTTGACGTCGGTTAAAAATACTGATTATGTTTTCATATATTGTAAGATTTCAAAGTATCTGTGATCTACCAAAAAAAATTTCAAAGGAGAAACCTTTTTATATAAAAATGTCGTCGTCACTGTAACTGTAGTTTTGAGAAGTTTTTTTTAACAATAAAAAATATTTATGACCAAAGTTGTCCAGTATCTTGGACAGTTTTGTATCCTAAAATATGATCGCACCGTTCTTTTACCATTATGTATTATTGTAATAGCAATAAGAGTTGACTTTATTTACCAAAAAATATTGTTAATAATAATGTGGCAGATAAACACACCATTCATCAGGTGTCAAAGAAAATTCCCTGTAAAATGAGTACTAGAGCAATAGAGTTCAACTACTTAGAATACCCACCTAATTGTTCGCAAATTGGGCCTGCCTGGAACAGAACCAGGGACTTCCTCATCCATCATCCAACACCCACAGTGCAAACCGTTCGGTCATCGAGGTCATCAATACCTTTCCTTTCTACCATCACTTACAAAAGCAGTTTAATATCTAAATACATCCACGAGACATTACAATGCGATTTTGGAATATCAACTATTAAAGTGAGTGGCTGGTATCTGTGGTAAGTTTGAAAAGCGTATGTTATAAGTCATCATATTCTCGCCCGTTTAAGAAGTCATCACACTTGCCGACGAATTAGCTCGAGGGGATCATTTTTTGCCATACTAGTCGCATTAAGCCGATTCGCTGATAATTAGACAGTCAAAGCGGCCAAGCAGGCGTCGCTGTTAAGCCGTGTCGCCTCGCGTCGGGGCGTGAAATGAGGCCTGCACATGTAGACTTGAAACCCGAGACCCGAGACCTGTATGACCTGTATGACCTGTTTGAATCAGAGGGTCTACTCCCGGTCTCCGTTCGACATCAGTCCGAAAAAATTACTGTCAAAAAAGTAATAATTGACCTTAAAAGATTGAATTGAATTGATTGGACGCTTTTCTGAGCAACTGAATGTGATTCCGTGTCAGTAAAAAAAAAATAAAAAAATAAATAAATGTTGGCTTGGCGACTAAATTACCGAAATGGAGACTCAATAATCAAATGCTAGTTACGCGTAATTACACTATCAACACGTGTCTACCATTTTCCTTTCATGTACATCTGGCGCATCCTGGGCAATAATCGGCGAGCATTTTACGCCGTTTGGCTAATCCTTCCACCACGATGGCATTATAGATAGATACGATAAGAAGAATTATAATAGTTTACGTTATTTTTTTTTGCTAAATGCAATGGGTATACTGATGTCAAGAAGGAAAACAACGGATATACCATCATCAGATTAATAGCTGAGTTTCATTACTAAAAACGCGCAAGAAGCGAAACTGAAAGATTCGACGTAGGGACCATTGGTTGTTATTTCTACTTCGTATTTTGGTGTTTTTTTGCGGGTAGCTCTTATATTTATGGTAGTGGTATTCTGTAATATAGGAAGTTGTTCATACAAATTTATTATAATTCATGATAAAAAAAACAGATTAGAAAATAACTACTAAAATAAATAAATAATATTTAATAGAACATTATTGTTTGTTTGTGATTTATCTAAATTTATATACCTAATACTAGCTGGGGCACCTGGCCTTCGTCTGCGTAGTATACTTCGAGTTGCCTACTGTACTACTTACTTGAGAAATGATTGGTTCTCTATACAAACTTTCATCCCCTATTTCACCCCTTTTGAGAGTTATTTTTGTGACAAAAAGTAATCTTCGGTCTTCTCCAAGGTCAAATCATCAAAATTCATTAAAATTGTTTCAGCGGTTTACGTTAGGTTAGGTTGTCACGATAAAGACAATATACAATTATATTGGTTTGGATAAAGTTTGTTGAATATCATACCCTGGCTGACTTTCATAGATTTCTCACAGAAGGCACTACGGCAAAAAAGTTGTTATAACCAAAAATAGAGATCTTCAACAAGCTCATAGAGAAATTCGTGTTCCAGCCGGTTAGAAGGAATTTTTCAGTGAGTTCGATATTTGAATTAATAATTACAATAAATTTATGTAAATTAAAATTTTATACACTACCGGACATATAAAGCTACCTGGCATTTTTTATTCTTAAAAGGTAAGATTGTTATCATTGAAGAAAAACATTTCCCCGGTTTTATAAATTTAAATTTTCAACGAGGACTTATGGACGTGACTTTTAGTGTATCAGTTTCAAAATAACATAACAATGTTTGATCAATCAAACATTATCAAAGCTAAGGGCAGTTTAATTCTGAAAATACAAGGTGACTCAAATTACGTATCTGGGAGTATATTAAAAGATAGAGGTATAAAGGTAGTTTTCCACCGGCGAGACGAGACGAAGCGAGACGAGGATTGAAATTTTGTGTCTTTAAATTTCAATCCGGTGTACTGAATTTCACAAACTTTCGGTTAACCGATTTCAATAAAACTTGGCAGACATATGTAATTCCACATACTTTTGAGGTCAGTTTTCTTTATTTTATTTACAATACAATTATTATTAATTCTAAGAACCATTTTAATTGTAACGTTACTGATAATAATGATGTATTTACACAACGATACAGGACGTTATTATAACACACGAACGTCCAATGATATGTTTACAATGTGTCAAATATATTATAATGTTTCGAATGTACGAAGCGAAAACTTCGCAATTTGTTAATCAAACAACGCGCGTAAAATACATAAAGTTGTTCAAACAAAACCGAAGTATAAATTAATGCAAACGAGATTCGTGATATTTGAACTTTATATCATAGGTACCAGTGCGCAGTGATCAGATTGCTCGTTCACTTCGATTCTATAGATATTTTAAAATAATATATTGTAAACGATAAATGTCAATATGATTTAGCTGAATGGGATCTTTTCGCGTACGCACACATGTCAGTATAGCATTATGTAACTTCTTGTTTAAATGTTGTTACGCTGTTTTTTGTGTTATTTCCGTTTTTATTTCTATTAGTCTTTCTTTTATACCTTTCTTTGATAATATGACGTCGCAATAAATGGTTTCTATTTCTAAGGAATAAATGCGTATTTACAAAGAGTGACCCCTAGAGTTACTCATTGAGTAGAGTTTAATAATTGATGCGGTTTGAAAAATATTAAAAGTGGTGGTAGTCTAAAGACTAAAGAGCAAGCATTAAAAATAATATCCGCTCACGCGATGCGCTCCTCCTGCCATAAAATGGCGGCTATTTGGTTTCGCAAATTAGAAAAGGATTCAGTTTAAATACAAGTTTTTATAAATAAAAATTATTATTCTGCATTGCTATATAAATACCCTCCGTACTACCAACAAAAACATCTCAAATAAAATGCAGTAATACACCGCAAATCCTGCACTTAAAAAGCACTAATGAAATTTTTGGTGTACTTGGATAAATATGATAATATTCCGTTTGAGTGGTTCTAACGTTTACCATGAAATTACTCCTTAAAGTATAGTTTATAAACATTTATATTCAGGGTAAACTTAAATAACGCTACTTACGGTATGTTTTCAATAAATAAATACCGAAATCACCAGCCCAAACAATAACACACACGATTGTCGTGACGTATTTTTGAAGTTGTTTATTTTTTTAAATGACAGACCCTGGCATTAAAAACTTTATGGTTTGCTAGAGTAGTTACCGAAATAGCAATTAATATTAGTTCTTTTACCTGTTATAACTTCGATATCCGATAAATCGGTATAAAATAATCACCGGCACCTCTAGGTGTGGTATGCGTCTACGGCTGCATGTATCGCGTGAGCGGCTAAATTACGGTTGCTATCTCGTACAATGAAGCACAATCGGGCAGTCAATCCTATATATATTCTTCCCGTTGCATAGCTGCAACGCGAAGAATATTACCATCGGTGCTGCCATGGATACCGCTTACAATTAAATAAAATAGGACTTTATTCATCAAATACACACAAAGATACATAGAAAATTACACGATATTATGTACTAATAAATTATGAGAGATGAAAAGGACGAAGCCTCAGCATAGTGCTCTTTTTCAGTCTCCACAACAGCAACATTGAGGCAGCTCTCTTTCTGAGAATGGCTTGAAAGCCACCCGTCAAGCACCGCGGCAACTAGGGCATGAAAAACAGAGTGATTTTGAAAACCGGCTGTTTCGGTTATCCTAAAATTTCACTGAATCTAGCGACTATGTTACTAAACGGCAATACTGCTCAGGAAGGATAAAATCAAACTCCAAAGACTTTTTGCTTACCTGCATCCATCTTGCAGATGCTGTTACTGGACTGTAGTCGGGTACTCAAGTTCCTACCATTTCGTTAGCGTTTATTTAATATGATTTGTCACGATATGATGATAGAGTTGCGAATATACGTTTTAATAGTTTTAAGAAAAACCTAAAATAAAAAAACGAGTTTTCCATAATTGAAAAACAGTCAACCGTGACCATGGGACCTGTAAAGGGCCCGAAACGTCGGTTTGTTTGAAAAAACAAATATACGCGATTTAAATCCGGAAAAATAGTTTCATTCCTATGTATAACAATCGCGAAAACCTAAGAACTCGATAAACAGGCTCGAAAATCAACGGTTATTTAGTTTTTTCGGTTAATTAAATAACCGGTTTGCATGTCATAGTGGTAACCCTATCAAGACCCTAAACGCATTTAATGTCTTGTATTGATTGATTGTATTGTCTTGCACTGATTTTGTTTCGGGGTTTCTGATAACTGTAATTTAATACTATATTATTTTATTCATCCAACTTTAGCATTCAGAACGTTTAAAACGTTTCTACGATTATGTAACCCGTAGCGGCGTATTTGTTTTTTTCTTTCATTTGTGACCCGTTTTACGAAAAATGAAGTCAAAATGTACCAAGTATGGTCGAAATAGAAAAGTTAACAGGTGCCAGCATTGACCTAGGTCAATGGGTGCCACCGATAAAAGGCGACAGTCGCTCCTTGGTGAAATTGAAATTTATTATGCAGATGACTCAGCGAAGTAGCATCTTTCAATAACGGCAGAGTTACAATATTTGTTTATTTTGAAATTGTCGGCTTGGTTGCTGCTATTCATGAATTGTTTTGTTGTTTGATGCCCCGCGGGAATGTGTACTTCTAATATAAATTTTGGAATAAATTCTGAATAAATAAACTCAGTAAAATTCTTGGTAAATTGAATTAATTATGTAGGAATGAGACTTAGTAGATCGTGTTATAATATTTATTTACTGAAATATCATATTTTACACCTTCATTTTTTGTGAAAATATTCTACGAGTTTGTTATAATTAAGTGCTTGAAAAGGATTTGTAAACGAAATCAAGCGATGGGATGAAAAAGTACGACTGGTGGTAAGCGACACGCAATCAGATGGGAAAATCGCAAATCACTACTACGTGTTTGCAAAGGAATTGCTACAACACGTGCGTAAAATTATATAATGTATTTCCTGACGATATAAAAATGTTACTTACGTCTAGATTTAAGATAATCTCAGTACAGAGTATTAAAACAACCGATCTCAAAAGCACGTGGAAGTACATATAATTACCAAGTTTTATTGAAATCGGATACCGGAAAGTGCGCAAACCCGGATTCATCCCGGGTTCATCATGGGACTTGACACAGGAAATAATAAAAAATGGTTCTCACTACTCAAAATATATTGAGAGAGAAAAACGTCTTGAATTGAAGAACAGCAAAATCAACTATTAAAATAATTGCTCCTCATAATAAAATTTAGGCGCTATTTATAAAAATGAGTATTCATGCATGAACAGCCAAGCTTAGAGGTGGATAATTTTCTTCAATATTAAATGGGACCACTATGGAGGTACCCTTTTTCCAACAAAAAAGAATCATGAAAATCGGTTCAAAAATTATTTACTTTTATATGTTTAAATTATTTTGAGTTATCGCGTAACATACATAAAAAAAACGTACAGTGGAATTGAGAACCTCCTCCTTTTTTGAAGTCGGTTAAAATACTATTTGAATTGTTTGTGACAAATTGTTTTTATTACGTAAATGAGTTTTTGACATTTCAATTTTGAAGCTTGCGACTCTCTACATGTTTATTACTTTGACATGCGTTCCACTTTTTTATTAAATCATAATTAATAAAATTTAATTATATAATGTAATGCGATATGATTTTAATTATATAATGTAATATGACTATATGTAATAAATTCGAACAATGTATAACATTTGCTATTAATATTTGTACGCCAGGTAGTGGCACAACACGCTGAACTATAAGTGTAATCTTAAATATGTAAACTGTATTTA
>NW_020654810.1:5633625-5640223 GCF_003589595.1 Hyposmocoma kahamanoa | reverse complement strand
AGCGTTAAGAATAATGAGTGTAATTTTAGAATAATAACGCAACACACTCACTAGCCCCGGACTAGGGAAACCCTGTGTCGTGGACACACACATAGACAAGTACAACTTACAGCCAAAAACTCGATCGAACCCAGGACCGAACGGTTACCATGCCGTTTTGCCACGCAGGCCGTTAAAATGAAGATGTGCTGTATTATGTAATCCCAATTATTTGTATATCAATCCATTTATAAGTCCCATCCTTGGGTACGGGTCTCCTTTAGGTGGAGGTTTAGAATAAGTCGAGTAACTTTGTTAAAATTGTTCATAATGTTATAAAAAACGTAATGTTTGTCTATGTTATAAAAATATGATATTATAATTATGTAATTTAATAAAATAAATGCATAGTAATAATATCACGGAGTAAATACACGCAATTATTCAATAATTTGCTTTATTCTTAAAATATTTAAATTGAAATTTGACAATTTTTTTAAAATTAAATAATTTGATTTTCAGAATATATTTGCTTAAATTTATTTATTTTCATTGTAATAATATTATAATTTAATGGCATTCATGGTAATCAAATTGTATACGTTAAAGTTGACATTGCTGCGCCCTTACCGGGTATTTGTTTGATATTTTACCAACCACTATAAGACCTAAATGTAACGACATGATTTGCAATAAACGATATTATTATTAGCTTACAATTTGAGTAGAGTGTAATAATTGACGATTTCAAACAAACAGCACTCTTCACGATACAGTCACTCATATGGATATACATCATAATAACACGAATGCCATCGGCTTGCCTAAGATCATCACCAGTCCATTTATACGTCCCACAGCCGGGCACGGATCTCCTATCAGTCCGCCATGCTGGCCCACTGCGGGTTGGGAGCTTCACTCGTCTTCAATGGGTTGGAAACCTCAGACGTGCAGGTTTTATCATGAGATTTTCCTTCACCGGAAAGCTCATGATAAACTTTAAATTAAAATTTCGCGCATAAATTCCGAGGTGTTAACCCGAATTCGAACCTACTGCTTGAGAAACCATAAATCAAACCATTAGGCTGCCACGGCCTCCTTAATTAGTATATTACTTCTAAAATATTGTTCAAATAAATAAGTACATATTAGACAATATTACCTACATTGCTCTGGGGGCTCATTACTCATTACTCATATTCGTACCATGACAAACCTATCAACCAAGCAATGTATTATTGCTAAAGTGACAGAAAGAACGAATGATATCCCAGTATTGTCTATTCCTTACAAAAAGAGGAAAAAAATAACGCTATATGGACTGTATAATGCCATCTCTTTCTTTTTTGACGTTCCGAATCGTCCTATCGTAGTATAATGTTAAAGTACTTAATGTTATTTACATTCAGAGAATTTTAACTGCCAAAAAAAGAAAAGTGTGTAATAATGAAATCTATTAAAATTTAGTTGTTTTGTACTATTAAATAAAATAATAAACAGAAATATATGTAAGTAAATAAGTTCAACTTAACTTTTAATCATTACAAATCAACATTTAGACAATAAGTTCGGAAATAACATTGTTTCCATTGCATCCGTGTAACTATTTTAAGATTGCTAAATTTGACATAAGAACAATTTTACTTTAATGTTAAAGTCGCGTCATAGTACGAACTGAGTGAATGAATAGTCACAAAGTTGCCAATAAAACAACATAGTTTTAACATTATAATAAGCATACTTTAAGCGCGTCATGGTACGAAAAGTCAGTGTAAGGTCAAAGTAATATTGTTTTAAGAGGTTGTAGTAGGCCCCCTAATCCCAAAGTAAGTACTTGTATTTTGGAAATCGGAAATAATCACGTTACCATAAATACCCAGACCACAAAGAAGAGCACAACTACTGCGCCCGTCACACTGAGACATAAGTTTATTTTTCCGGATTTAAATCGCATATATTTGTTAAATGTAACATCCCCTTACAGGATGCAGGAGTTTACAAGCTTGACTGCGAGTGCGGTCTCTCTTATACTGGACAAACTAAGCATTCCTACCTTTGCCCAAAGAACATATAGCTGATGTCAAACACCATCGTGTAAACAAGTCTGCAGTCTGCGAGCACATCATGGATAAATACTATATTCAATGAAGTTTGATAAACCCCAGGTCCTTGCAAAAGAAGTCCGATATCTACCCGGGATGCTGCGAGAGGCCATTGAAATTAAAAAACATCCTAATTACAACAGGGAAGATGGTTTCTACCAGTTTGGGATTCAGTATTTCCTTTGATGGAAAATCTCAAACAGACATAGACTGCAGTACTAATTAATATGTTATAATTTGTTCTGATTTCCATTATTAATTAATAATAATAATTTAACAACAAATTCGTATTGTTAAAATAAAATAATTGTAAAATATATGTAGCGTAAATTGGAATGGTATTTAATTAATAACTTTTGTAACTATAGTGAAAAATAAGGTGGTTTGCATTAATATTAGACATAACTGGTTGATGACTGTACCACCTCAGTCAACCGTGACCATGGGACATGTAAAGGGCCCGAAACGTTAGTTTGTTTGAAAAAACAAATATTCGCGATTTAAATCCGAAAAAATAGTTTCATTTTCTATGAAACTATTTATACAATCTAATTATACAATCGCGAAAACCTAAGAACTCGGTCAATATAATATTACTTTAAAAATATTGCTTCTAAAATTATATTAATTTATTTCTAACGCTTTTTTGTATTGTATGTCATAAGATTTTTAAGGTTTTTATAAATAAAGCTTTTTATATCTTCATGGTGTATATTATTATTATATACCTAAGTGTACATGCTTCAACGTCGATCTCATTATCTCTTTCAATCAGATGAGTTGTAGGTCAAATACCCGCTTGTTCTATTTATAAAAAAACAATTTTTTGTATGACCCTCTATACCTTTTTTTGGGGATCATAGAAAAAAATCGTATGTAAGAAACCTATTTTGTTTATTATATTTTTCATTTTATAAAAATATTTTGAAAACATTCCATTTTAAAATTTTCAGATAATAACACTACTCTAGGCCGGGAAGACGAGTACTTTTTACTAACTTTGAACGGAGACAAACAAAAATTCGGGGCATGATTGCAAAACAGCTTTGAATAAACTTTATCGCAATATGGGATCTTTATCAGATAACAATTCTGGATTGTTTTCGCAAATTTTATAGAGCACCGGAGGCTTTCATCGCTTAGCGATAAGAACTTTCTCGAGAGTGATATCGAAAATAAGGTTTTTGAAAACTTATGAAGGAAATACTTCATGGTATATTCTGTTGTTCTAAATATTATAGATTTTATGACAAACATTATACAGGTTGCCCAGAAAAATACCTCGTGGTCGCTTTTCAGTTGAATTCACTTTTGGAGTGTTTGATACGTACGTTACTGAGTCAAAGAATATATAGCTCTTTAATCGTCCAGGGAAGTACTGCCACCTTACCAATTTCTGCCTCCAAGCACCAGTGGCGAGGTGTGGAAATAGTTATTAGTAAACCAGGAGCAAAACAAAAAACACCTATCTTAAGAAAAAGTGGCGCGTCGATGACATTTAAACACAACTTATTAACACACAAGGTACTAGTACACTTCATTTCACTAGTTAACTTATTCTACACTTAAAATTTAGCACAAAATGTAGTATTTGATAATTTTGGCAAACCGGTGGAAATCGAGTTATATGGATGCCTCGCCACTGCCAAGCACTTATGTGAGCATTTATTTTGTGTTCTGGATTTGAAGGTTAAGGGTGCCGGTGAAATTACAGGCACATTGGACTTTTCAACTTATGTCTCAGGATGACGGATACAGTGGCATTTTTTCTCAGATATTTGCGGTGTAAAGCTCTGATTGCCACTGCAACTGTTATAGGTAGACAAGTCGCTTACCACCAGGCATACTACTAGTTCATCCCGTCGTCGTGGCATTGCTTGATATAAACAAAAAAACAAATAATATGCATACTATCACAAGGTATTGTGGATTGACACATACTAATATAGAAGGGAAAGTGTGAATTGTACGCATGTGTAAAAACATTTTGTACTGTAGTGTTAAAGTGATCATTGATCAGTCGTAGTATTGTATTTGCGCACATAAGTGCGCACACACAAACGAGCCTAATTTGATAACTTTTAGGGCGAATTTTGTATTGAAATTTTAGACTTTTTTTGTGGAATTATAAAAAGCGAACGTTCTATTTTTTTATTGCGCAAATGAGACATTAGGATGGGTCATAATACGTTAGTACTGTAGTAGAAAACACTAAGGCTGCTCATAGATGGACGGCATGTCTGCTGTTAATGCGACTCGACTGTATGCAGTCGAGACTTCCATTGCAAGCGTCGGCTGCGGTCGATGTGAACGATAGTGCGAGAACCAAAAGTAGAAACTGGCATTCATTATGAGGATTTACAGATGTTTTTTTGGGTCTGAAATAACTTGCCCTTTTTTCAGTAACGGTAAATGGTAACGATTACTTGCGGGTTTTATCAACATATAATGTTAAACATAATGTTTTAAGAGCTCCTTGTGAAAGAGTTCAGAGGGACTTGTCAACTTATGTCTCAGGGTGACGAGTGCAATGGCAGTGCCCCTCAGATCTTTGCGATTTAAAGCTCTGAGTGGCACTGCAATTGTTACGGACAGGCGTATAGCGTAACAGCAGGCAGAAAAAACACTATTGGTGAAACTTTTCTCGCCGGATTTATTTCACATTTCCACAATTCTTAAAATATTTCTTTCCAGAATATAGTATGGATTATGGACGTAGGCTTGTTGACTAAATAAAATGAAGGGTTTCCGATATTGTTTGTTTCCATAACAAACAATAAAGTTAGCATTTAGAATCATAAACGTTCTGAATACAGTTACAAGCTACAAGTAACATTTGTGCTTGCGTTTTGACATCAATAAATATATTGAGCTCCCGAGCTAAACGTGCGGCAATAACTGGTTGCAGTCGGTGTAGTATGCATGCAATTGTGTATGTAAACTTGGCACACGCAGACCGTCCAGTAGCTATATAACGTTTGGACATCCTTGTGTGACTACAATAGTAGCATTTATATAGTCCAGTAGTGACTAACCCAGGTGATTGACCCTGTCACGATGAGAGGGTTTGGGCTGTAGTTTCCACGCGGGCCCAATTGATTGAGAACGTCACATTTACCTGTCGTTAAATTGCTTTGCAGACGTGCGTTTTCGTCCACCGAAAAGCATTAAGAAGCATTTTCGCACATGAAATTCAGAGATGCAAACCCGAATTCGAATTCACAGTTCTTTACTTGAGGGGCAGTAGGCTACCATGGCTATGTTCTTGGAATATTTATTTTGAGATTTCTGAATTCTTTTTAATCTTTTGGATGTTTATGAATGGAGCCGCCAGACCCAAAGTAGATGACGATCAGGAGCTCGACGACTCGTAAAATTAAAGACGATTTTAGTTGACTGTGTTATATTTTAAAATAGGTGACTGGTTAGTTACAGGAGTAGTGCTGTTAAATCGATACAGTGATAGTTTCTGAAGGGGTACAGTTTTATAAGTGAACGGTCCTTTTGACCTTTTTAGTTACGTACAAAATTCGTTATAAATGTGGTAGGGATGAAAAAGACATATGTGGTGTTACTCGATTGGTTCAAAATAGGCCTACGTAATGTGCCCTTGACGAGCAGCGTTTTGTTACTGGTTTGGAAATTATGTTAAAATTATTAATAATGAAACTTTCTGAAACTACATGAATAGAAGACCAGGGATCTAATTTTAGAGTTTAAGTTCCGAATGAAACAAAATCCTACTTAATGAGTTGACCAAAAAGTTCGCGAGATTTTGCCAATAGCTAACTTTAAACAAAAAATAACTTTTTTCATTTAAAATGTTATATTATTAATGGCTATTTTAAAAATAATGTTTAGCGAGTATTTTAAGAATAAGGGGGAAAGTTTTAAGTTCATAATTCATGAAAAACGCCTACAACTTTTTTTTATAATAACGCACACACTCAACATAGCCCCGCACTAAGGAAACCCTGTGTCGGGTGCCATGGACACACACATAGGGTCGTATTCCAGAACTCTAGTCAATGCTCAAGTCAGGATCTGAGTATGATTTCAAGCACTGGAAATACGACCCTAATGGCAGGGACTTGAGTATGATTTCGAGTGCTTTAAACCATACTCAAATCCTGACTTGAGCATTGAGTAGAGTTCTAGAATACGACCCATAAACAACCACAAATTACTCCCAAACTCACGAGAGAAATGAATGTAGGTCATACAAATATTTCTCCCGGCCCGGGAATCGAACCTGGTACCTCTGCGTGGCAGTCCGGCATGGTAACCGTTCGGCCACGGAGGCAGTTAAAGAAAAGAACTGTTATATTTCATTATGATAACGTTAAACCGTATACATTTTTACAAGCTATTGCAGCTAGGTTGGGACCTCATCCACCGTATTCGCCCGAAGTAGCCATTTCAGATTTTCACTTGTTTTGGTCTTTATAAAATTCTACCTTCACCAGCAGTAAATTCTAAATTCGTAGATAAATGTGTTTATAATGTTTTAGGGTTTT
>NW_020654810.1:5612142-5633525 GCF_003589595.1 Hyposmocoma kahamanoa | reverse complement strand
AAATTCTAAATTCGTAGATAAATGTGTTTATAATGTTTTAGGGTTTTCCGACAAAAAAGAATAGTTAAAATACGTTTGAAATTAAGTGGTTTATTTATTAACCGACTTCAAAAAAGGAGGAGGTTCTTAATTCGACTGAATGTTTTTTTTTTGTATGTATGTTATGCGATAACTCCGGTATTTGTGAACCGATTCTCATGATTCTTTTTTTGTTGGAAAGGGGGTACTTCCATAGTGGTCCCATTTCATTTTGAAGAAAATCATCCACCTCGAAAAGTGGCTGTTCACGCATGAAGATTCATTTTCATAAATAGCGCCTAACTTTAATTTAGGAGCAATTACTTTAATGATTGATTTTGCTGTTTCTCCAATTCAAGGCCTTTTTCTCTCAATACACTTTGAGTAGTGAAAATCAATTTTTATTATCTCCAGTGTCAAGTCCTGTATAGTGGCGAACCAGGGGATATTTCAATAAAACTTAGCAAATAGACGTAATTCCACGTACTTTTGAGGTCGGTTTTTTTAGTACTCTGTACTGAGATTATGTTATAAATACATACCACACGTCTTATACAGAAAATTTCATTGTATTTTAAGTAGCCGTTTTTAAAAATACATTAATTTTAATTTTCAAGTTTTTATTGAATATGAATATAACTATGTTTTTACTACCATAATATTCAATTTTTTTTCTGGAATTGCTCCACTAGTTTGTTATAACTAATTAATAACAAAGATCGAACACCTAAGTGCCCGGATTGAAGGATTTTTTCTAAATCGGGCGAATTGAAACCGACGCCTTCTAGCAACCTAGAAGTTATGGTATAGGAAATTAGACGACCCAGGACGAAACTTGTTTACAACGCAACGGAGTGAGTTGCATTAAACAAAACAAACGTGTGATCGGCGATGTGCCGGTTGTCGAATAGCGTCCCACCCCTCTCGTGCGTCCACATCCTCATCTTTCATCTAACCCGACTCGGAGCGAACGAGTTGTATAATTTTGTTTATTACGTAATTACGTCACCACACTATAACGCACCCAGTAGGTATATTTATATACATATATATATTTTTGCTATACTTAAGTACTTTTGCGATCTATAATATAACACACAGCATTAACACAACGTATAAAGAACACATACACAAATATTTAAGCAGTTTATTTTAGTTTATTTTATTTTGCGACGCACGTCCGTCACTCATCTCAGCTCAGGGCTCATTGAAAACCAGCGCCACAGTCAATTATGGCTGTGGCGTAAGCTGAATGAAGTCCTTTTGCGTACGCCACAACCGCACACATGACAGTGCAACATTTGTAGTCGTTATATTTAGTATTTTACTTTTTTGCTCGTCTTTTTGTTTTGTTTTGCTTGTCTAAGTGATATCAAATATATTTGTCGCATCATCGTCGCAGCAGCGCAACCTGGCCGATGATTGTGGAACTACGATTGCCTATTAATTAATTACAATGCCATCCATCGTCTAGTCTAGTGAAACATCAAGTAGTATGCTTGGATGTGGTCAATACAGAGCTGGCGCCGGGTGTGACGGTTGTCAGTTGTGATGTTGGTAGACGGAGTCGAACCGGTGGCGGTGGAGTTAGTGAATCGAGTGCGCTTACGTGGGAGAAACGGCAGTGAGAGCCGCCATTTTTCTTGTGGTTGAGACCGAACTAATCGGAGGTGCGCCAGCCCAGTATTGAACTCATCGTATATCACATTTTTAATCCATTTCTATCCGCGTGATCCTAAGAGTCATTGTGTATTGATAATTTAATTAATTAAACCAGGACCTGCGCTAATGATCTGTGACAATATTTCGAAGTGAAGAAGAATTGCTTGAATACACGCCTGTAACCATAGTGTAAGACTCTAATTTCAGATTTCCGCCATCCTGGACCATATGCCAATGCGAATTCCAGACAACGTGTCGTCATATATATACACACATCAAAAGTGTCTAGGGATCAAGTGAATATTTTTGAAATAAAAATTATTTAAGCAATATTTACCAGGAAGATTTTTTTATCACTATCCAAATTTTTTTTGGGCATTAGGTATCGTTAATAGAACCCATTTCTGAAATAAAATATGTAGGTCATATTTTCACAATAAAATAATTTTCCCGATCCAATAATCAATAAAGTGTGGTAACCATTTCTAGCGTAAATTTCTCTAGTACGCAAGGCGGCAACATCAATGAACACACCTGCGCGCGCGGCGCCGCGGAGACGGGAAGGGCTAGTTGCGGGGGAGGGCGGAGGGGTACCGGGAGCGGCGACAAGTCACGCACAAAGGTCACGCAGTCGCCCGCGCATTTCCGCCCGGCGAAAGCGTGTTATCTCGTGCGAATTGCGATACATAGCGCAGCCCCCGCGATGTACTCAAACCGCGAATATTATGAAATGGTGCGATGTTATTTATTAAGTGGCGAAAGTTTGAACGGAGCTCAAAGACTGTACGAAGCGGAAAGCCTCCCTCGCCTTCGCAACCAAGGTGTAGTGAATCCTTCGATAATGAACCGTGTCACGATTCTCGCTGCCAATCAAAGGCTGTTAGATCATGGCCAGTTCACTTCTCCTTCACATGCACAACGGCGTGGAAGGCAAAGACTGCCAGTAGAGATCGAGGAAGAAATCTTCGATTTTTTCGAAAGAAACCCTCGTGCAAGTACTCGAGATGCAGCGAGACGCTTCGAGGTCAGCCAGTACGCCGTCTGGAAGCTGCTCAACACCGCAGGGTTGCACCCTTACCACTTCCAAAAGGTGCAAGCATTAAGTGATGCAGATGCTGCGCCGCGCCGAGCCTTCTGCGAGTGGCTAATTGCGCACCCGACGGCCGTTATAATGTGGACCGATGAGGCTTTGTTTACGCGTGTCGGATTATACAATCAGCACAACGAACACTGGTGGTCATTCCGAAACCCACACATGATAAGGGAAACCTATCATCAAGTGCGTTTTAGTGCCAACGTGTGGGCCGGTATCGTAGGCAATAAAGTACTTGGGCCGTATTTTATCGAGGGACGCTTGACCGGTGGCACGTATCTGGATATGTTGCGTACGGTGATCACGGACTTTGTGGACGAGGTGCCCCTCGTGCACCTGCGCGACTTTTATTTCCAACAAGACGGTGCCCCGCCTCACTACGCCGCCGCGGTGCGCGAATACCTCGGCGCTGAGCACGGCGACCGCTGGATCGGCCGCGGAGGCCCCGTCCCGTGGCCAGCGCGCTCACCGGACCTGACTCCATGTGACTTTTTTTTGTGGGGTGAAATTAAAAGACGTGTGTATGTGGAAGAGGCCCAAAGCCTAGACGCATTAAAACTGCAAATCATACGCGCGTTTGATGAAGTGAAAAGAGACACTGTAGTGCTTAATAAATTGAAAGACAATGTTCAGAAACGTGCTAGACTCTGTTTAGAGAGAAATGGTTTGCATTTTGAACAATTGCTAAAATACACTTAGTTATTAGGATTTTAATCTTTTTTTTTGTTTTATTGTAGGCAAGTTGAATTTCATTGATTTTAATTATTGTACATTCTAAGTTGATTCAAATTTTTTAAATACGCCTTATTGCAAAAGGTGCTGCCTACCTACCTACTTTGTAAAATTGCCTTCTGAGTAATTTAAACCTACCTAGGTACTACCTAGCTAATTTAAACGTTAACGAGTAACCTAAACTACCTTATCACTATGAAATTTAGGTAGGTACAATAATGCCTTTTGCGATCTGACGGTCCTAAGCCCGTTAAAGTATGAAGGAAAAATTTGCAACTTATGGATGTTATTATTTGTTATCAATCAAATGGCGGGGCGGGGGGCGGAAGCGCAATGCGCGGTGACCATTTACGTCAGGATTTTTTTGGATAATTTTGTAATGCCTTATCTCAATATTTTAGTACTGAATGATACTAAAAGAAAAAATACGTATATAATTATTTTCATTGCAGATCATAATATGAAATTTTGGATAGTGTTTAAAAAATCTTCCTATTTAATTAAAATAAACTAAAATTGATGTTTTTGCAAATTGTGGGAAAAAACTCAAATTAACGGCGTCAATTAAATGACAAAAAATGGCGAAAATGATGATTTAGCTCATTTTTATTGTAAAGATAAGAAAATTAATAATCTGTATTTCCACCATTAACACGAATCACACAATTACAGCGATTTGGCATGCTTAAGATGAGTTCATCAAAATCACTTTGAGGAATGGCCGCCCATGTGTTTTGTAACAAGTCAAAATATTGTTGTAGAGTATGTACGGTATGCATACTCGGCACAGCTCTTCTTTGAAGCATATCCCATGCGTGCTCAATTGGATTGAGGTCTGGCGATTGAGCAGGCCACGGCAGAACGTTGATACGAGCTTCGGCAAGAATGCGTGTTACGACTCTAGCCGTGTGTGGACGTGCGTTGTCATGCATTAGTTGAAATGAATCACCCAACTGGCCTCGCAAAGGGATGACAACATCTGAAACAATCCTCTCTGCGTAAACTTGAGCATTGAGGTTACCCCTGATCCAAATGAGATCGGTTCTTCCGCCGATCCAAATACCGGCCCATATCATTATTGTTCCCCCATCATATGGATGAACTTCCTGACAATATCTCAAACGTTCATGACGTCCAGATGTTCTCCAAACTCGAGTACGTCTTGTATCCGGTCTCACACCGAAGCGGGATTCATCCGAAAAGCACACATAGCGCCAGTCTTCTTCCTCCCAGTTTCTGTGTTCGCGAGCCCATCGTAAACGGGTCCTGCGATTGCAGGGTGCAATAGGTGGAACTCTGAGCGGCCTTCGGGACCGCAGACCCACTTCACGTAAACGATTTCGGATTGTTTGATCGCTTATTAGCAAGCCTGAGGAGCTGTGGAGCCTCGTAACCAACATCATGGCGGTCATGGTACGATTCCGTCGAGCAGTATTTTGGATATACCGGTCCTGTCTGCGAGTCGTGATGCGAGATCGTCCTCCATGTCACTCGGCCACGCTGCCCGTCATGCGATAGCGCGTCCAGAGGCGACTTATGACGCTCTGTGTAGTGTTAAGAGTGAAAGCCACAGCACGTTGCCTGGAACCAGCTTCCAACATTCCGACGGCTCGCATCATCACTTCTCGGTTAAATGATGTCGTCTCTCCATAATAATGTAAATTGTTTCGGTTCCGATGCAGATATTGTAATGATTTTGTCAAAACGCTATAACTGATTTTTATACAAAACCACATTGACAATCGATTTTCTTCTTATTATCGAATTTTAAACATTCCTTATTTAAATGTTAAAACTCACTAAAAAGTATCAATAGCGATACAAAAAAGTTAATATAATTAACCCTAATTGCAGCAATACTCTCAAACGTACTTGATCCCTAGACACTTTTGATGTGTGTATTATATATATATATATATATATATATATATATATATATATTGTATCTATGTGTTGTGGCGTTGCAATAAATGTCTATTCTATTCAACCCGTGACAGGTGCTATGCCAATTAACGTCTTTTTATATCAATCTAGATAGAAACCACAAAAATGAATTCTGCCCTCGAAAGAAAAAACGCTCAACTAACATTTTTATCAAAACTTAGTACAGACTTGTTACAATGTTCGATAATCAGATTTTTTACTATTTAACAGTTATTGCGTTAAAATCACCAATATCAAAGGATATTACTTAGTAATGTACGGAACTGTGCCCTTGTTATGTTTTTATTATTTTTCCACTAAGTTAAAAAAGAAAATTAAGGTGTTAATTAATAATAAAGATCGAACACTTACAAAAAATTCTTTCGATTCGTCCAGACTCGAACCGACGTCTTCTAGCAAACCAGACGCTATGCCAACTAAGCCACGGAGCGAACCAGCGGACTTTACCAATTTTTCTATGTGCTTCTTGCGGAAGAGCAGTTCTAAAATTACTCGAAAGACAACAAAATATTTTAAATCGACATGGCCAAATACATAATTGGTAAAAGTTTCATATTGTCAAAAAAGAAGGAGAACGAAGAACGACGATTCTTTGAGTATCCCACCCAGTGAAAGTACTTGAGTGACACTCGTATGACCGAGCAATTTCCTTTTTTCAAACTGAAATGGTAATTTAATTAACACTTCGATAGCGCGTTCTATTTTGATCCCAACGCCATCTAGCGGCAAGGTGAGGTAAATAGTTTAATTTCATTAGTTACCAAGTGTTTTAAACTACTGATCCAAACTACACCTCAGCAATACCGACAATTTTTTTTTCACACGCAAAATAGGCGCCTTGAAGTCGAGTTGCGGACACCAGCCCGTTACACCAAGTACCAAGTACCGACAATTCCATAAATATTTCGTTGTAAAACTTAATGTTCCTGCTGGTCTAATGTCTAATAAGTTAGCCCTTTGTTCCATGTTCTTAGTGAAATAAATTCGAACAGAATGTGAAATTTTATATTTAATATTTACATTTATAAATATTGTTTAAGAAATTACCTACTATATTAATAAACCGTGATTACATATTTTATTCATAATTTTTTGCTAGTTAAATTTTTGGTGATTTGCGAAAATGTGTTCTGTTACAGAAGCCAAAATGTTTCTACAGTCAGGGTAATCTCCTTCCATAAACATCGCCTGCTATAATTGATGCTTGGGTAGCAAGTAATTATTCAACTTTGTAGCTACACTACCATGTTAATACAAATTTAATGTATTTCTATGAGGGATGAGTTCTTGCAAAGCTAAAAGCACTACTGTTTATCATCTGGTGTCATTTTAACGTTAATTATGCACGTAGCATACATAGTAGAACGACTAAAGTAATGTTTCATATATCCGATGTGTTATAATAGCCATGGAACAAAACTTGTAGTGTAAGATGTAGTTAATGATAATAATTTAAAATCTTGTATATTCATTTAACTTGTACTTTATAATATCAAATAAGAAAGCTTGTAGCTTTGACAAGCTTCTATATTTGTTAGGAATGTTAATACAAAGATCGAACACGGAAAATTTTCCTCGACCCGATGGGACATGAACTCACGACCATGCTGCACCGTAGCATTGCTCTTACCAACAGAGCCACAAGTAAAGTTACCGAGTTGTCGAAATTCTAATACCGAACTGCTATTATAGTAGTGTTGTAACTCAAAATAAGTGAAATTTAATATTATATATATCATTACTGAACGTAAAATTTTATTCTCAACGCGTCAAAACAACCGTCGTTAGAATATTGTAAGAAACAATCAAAAAATATCTGCTTAACTCAAAATAAGAAGCATGTTATGTGAGCTAGTTCTGGCCAAAATAATCCTTATTAAATATGAAATTATTTTTTCCAATTTACTTTTAAATATATTTGGGAAATTGTTTAAGTGTCTAAAATGAACTTTAACATATCGCACTATTAATACAATAGTGTATTAACTCAAAAAGTGTATTTTCTCATAATCGAAGAGAAAAAATAGTTTCATATTTTTGAATAAGGACTACTTTGGCCAGAACTAGCTCACATAAAGCGTGTCTCATTTTAAGTTAAGTAGATATCTTTTAGTTGTTTTTTACAATATTCTAACGACGGTTTTATTGACGTGTAGAGAATCAAATTATACGTTCAACAATGGTATAATCTTGAATTTCACATATTTTAAGTTATAACACTATTGTAATAGCAGTGCGATATACATACATTTTAATGATTTTTTGCGGGAAATAATTCGTTTTCCATCGATTCTGAAAAAGTCCACTTTTTGAGATAATACACTATCGTATTAACAGTGTGATATGTGTTTATTATTTATTATAGATCTTTGCACTGGCTTTCGGCATTCGTCGAAAAAAAAAAATTTTGATCCGGCTGGATTCCAACCAACGTCTTCCAGCAAAGACGCTATGCCAACTAAGCCACGGAACGAATTAGCGGATCTTACGAATTTTTCTGTTTTGCAGATCTACATATTAACTGGCCACTTTGGATTAATTGACAACCGTGGCAAGAGGCTTATAGGTGACTCTGAATTAGTGGAGGCGAAGCTGCAGAGCTTTGTCCACCGCCGTAAAATTGCCTGCTTATCGGTATTTTACAGGATATATCGTGGAGAGAATACGAAGGAATTACATGATTTAATTCCGCCTTCCCCGTTCCATTACCGGTGGATATTCCAAAGATTCGCACGAAGCGTTAGGCTTCCACATTTATATGGCGAACAGCTATGGAGTGGAATTCCTTACCTGCAGACTTGTTCCCTGAACGTTACTTGGGTCTTTTATAGGCGAGAGCAAATAGGCATTATTTAGGTGTGCATGCTCCATCGTCGACCTCGTCGTCTCTTTCCATCAGGTGAGATGGAGGTCAAATGCGCACTTATATGTATATAAAAAAATCTTTGTTTTTTATTTTTAACGACTTTTTTATAGCGGTATACATATTATATTAATTAATTATTAAAATATTCAATTCTAGTTAGTTCCACTATTGACTTAAGTAAATTACTTATATAAGCCACGAAATTCTGAAACGAACTATTTAATTTATAACATTTCCGTCAAAATTGTAAGTTACGTTCATTCGTGCTAAAGAAATAACTCGTGTCATTTTTAATTACTCACGACGAAGACGAAACGTGAGGTGTGTTGTAATTAGTGGTATAATTAGTAATATTATATCTTCCCCGGATGCTACAGCTCTATTTTTGAATATAATTAAACAAGTGCTTTAAACGTGCTATAATATAAACAAAAACAAAATGTTTCCCACATGCGTATATCTTACTGTTCTAAGTAATGGGTCCTTTATGGAGAGATTATGCATATGTCGGTTTCTGTACTACACTCACAACTGAAATAATAATGTGTAGTTGGCGAAATATTATGTGCGTCGATTCGTCTCACCGCTTCATCTTTAGGGTGCGTACAGATCTAGCAAATGCGCCGCAAACGCGCCTTCGTTTGCAAAAATCTTGCGACTTACGCTCATGCATTGTGTAATGCGATCTGTTCGCGGGCCATACGCATATTTATTTAACGCAAATCCCGCCCTCGTACACCGCCTGCAGGCTCTCCAAAATAGATTCATGCGCAACGCGACGGGTGCCCCGTGGTATATGCGCAAAGCCAACCTCCACATAGATTTACGGCTCCCCACAATAGCCCAATTCGTAAAACAGGCATCGAGGAAATGCTTTGACTCTGCTTCTCACCACCCTAACACCCTCGTGGTGGCTGCATTCAATACGATCCCCTCAGGGAACACCCGCACCACGTACGTAGGACCCGTCTGTTCTCATCGGCGAGGTCGTAGAGCCCTAATTTCTGCACGTACACTAGTAGATTCTCTCCTTTAGCACGCCCATCTGGCGGAAGTCCTCAGTAGCGCCCTGAGCCGAGGTCCGTGCCCACTTGGGCGCCCTCAGTCCCACTACTTAGTTGTAGTGGGACTTTAGACTTTAGAAGTTTAGGGGTTATGAGCCTTCAGTTCGACCTATTTTTTTATCGGTGGCGCATTCAAGGTCATCAGCGGCCACACAGCGCTGTCGCGGCGCATTTGCCAGATCTATACGCGCCCTTAGGTACAATAGGGCAAATGATTGAGCCGTCTCGGCAGCGCACGTACCATCTGTATAGTGCAAACCGCTAGACGTAAAACTTACTTTCTATTAGCTACAACAGAAACGTTGGCCTGTCAAAGGTAAATACGTTCCCAACGATACATGTGTGTAATTAAAACGTTAGGGCGATAACAAATGTTACATAACCTAACCTCCGGTTAAAAAAACCTACCTCAAAAGTCATTCATCCCCTAGTTTCAAAGTTCTTTGATGATGTATGTTTTAGTTAAGGAAGAGCGAGACCTCCTGACACAAGTATTTAATTACTTAATAGGATGGTCTCAACCTCCGTTTTGTTATGCCACTTGAACTTCAATAAACACTTTTTATTTTTTTTTATTTTTTTTTTTTTTAGTTTGCCACCCTTAGAGGTGGAATATTTTCTTGAAATTTAATGGGACAACATCTGAGGTACCTTCCTTCTAACAAAAAGAATCATCAAAATTGGTTCACAAACGGCAGAGTTATCGCGTAACATACATACAAAAAAAACAATACGGACGGATTGACCTACCTCCTCCTTTTTTTGAAGTCGGTTAAAACATGTCACATTGGCAGCGTTTTATATTTGGCTTTCCCTGTGTCATATAGTTGAAACGTTGGCCTGTCAAAGGTAAATACGTTCCCGAAACGATACGTTTGTAGTTTAAACGTTAAAATATTAGCGCGATTGCAGCGTTTTATATTTCGTTTACCATTGGTTTTTACGTTGGTATTTAGCGCGATTGGCCTCAGGTCTAAACACTTTTACGCATTGGCATTTAATTCTAAACTTGATACTCTTTATGCGGAACTAACTTTGTTGAATTAGTAAGAAAATAGGTGGCAGTCAGTATTTTACGAAGTACATATTATAGTTTAAAAAACGACCTTATGAAAAGAAATATTTTAAAACTAGAATTCAGAAAACCAATGACTCCTACGATGGACCAAGATCATTAAGTCCATGTACGCATTGACTAAAAGAATTGTGTTAACACAATTTAACACGTTTTATTACTCTCAAAAGATTTTTCCGCACAGCACACATAGGGTCGTATTCCAGAACTCTACTCAATGCTCAAGTCAGGACGTGAGTATTGCAGTGAGCACTGAAAATCATACTCAAGTCCTTGCCATTAGGGTCGTATTTCCAGTGCTTGAAATCATACTCAAGTCTGCTCAAATCCTGACTTGAGCATTGAGTACAGTTCTGGAATACGACCCATAGATTCTTTTGATTCCGTACTACATTCCTTTACTTTAAATTAAATTCTACTTTGCATTATTTCGCCATGAATAAAATAGAATGTAAAAAGACCGTCAAATTCTGGCTTAAGAGTAAAACTTACCATTGTAAGTTTCATTAAACACAAGACTTGTTGGAAATTGTTTCATAGTAATTATTACATACCCATTACTTACTAAGTCTTTTATTTTTAAATATAGAAAATCTGTTTTGAAGCTGTAATTTAAAGAAATTTGCCCGAATAAATGCCTATAAGACAAATAAACATTTACTTGATTTAGGCTTGTTGATTTATTTTATTTTATTATTTCGCAATTATACATTAGGTTCTAATATAAAATGTATTATATTCACTAAGTAGACTAAAATTTTTTTATGCTCATTTTAATATTATAATAGCTTTATTTACATTTGTTTTCATATTGTATTAGATTAAGTTATACAGAAATAAATTTATCTTAATCTTTGTCTTAGATAAAATTCATCGCTGCATATAATATTTCTTCAACTATATATAATACCTACTTATTTAATGGGTATGTGAGTAGTCCGCCGTGACCGTGGATTAAAGAGTCCGAAAAATTTGAAGAAGAAAATATACTTTATTTTAAATAGTTTTTCAGACTGTTGCCCCAATGTAGGCCGTTTTATCGTGTATCGTTCTTTGTTGATGGTAACGCCATCTCTTGGCTTTTTCATGATACTAAGTGACGGAATTAATAAGTTGTGCGCTTGGCGGTAAGCGACACGTCTACTCTCTACTACTACACGGTAAAAACAGATTACTTAGAAAAAGACAAAATTCTTTTTATGAAGACAAATTTATTAAATCTAACAAAGCGATCCTCTCCAAAGAGACGCTAGAGAATAATTACTTGATAAAAGTAAAAAAACGTCTCAAAAGTGTATTTTAGTTATAAGACAGAAATATTTAATCCCAGAGCAAATTAATTTACTTCAAGTCACAAAGCTACTCTAGATTCAACAAAATATGTATTAGTAATTAGAAATGTCCAATTTTGACTTGAAAAACAAAAAGAACGAAAAATTGAGACATACCCAATTATTTGACTGAAGATTTATGTTTTCTAATATCAAAAAGCGTAAATTTATAAGGTTATGGACCCAACAGTATGTCTCAAGCACGCAGTTCAGTGCCAAACCTTAAAGTAGCAGAGAAATAGGACAGAATCTTCTCAAATACTTGTGTACGGTTCAGTGCCATATAAATTCTACAGCGGCAGAAACCATTAATAATAATTTCAAATTCAAATTCAAATTTCTTAAATTATGACTACAAATAACACACTAATAAACTAGAGATACTACGTATTGTTTCTTTGGATAAATGACTGTTTACGATTTTTATGATTACAAGTACAAGTAAAAGTAATCGTTACCGCGTGCGCTCTCGGCGACATGTCACGACAACATTGACTATGAAAACACAACGAAATGTTGCTTTAAAAGTATACTCTATGATCTAGAATATTAATCTGATTAGCAAACTACTTCTTTTTTTGTTTAAGAATATATTTTCTGATAATACACCCAAGAAATTTTGAATTCATTTAAGATTGTTTAAATTTGATGTAAGAGGTAAAAATTTCTTGATGTCAGTAATGTCCAATTAATCGATTAGAAATGAAATAAAATCTTGAAGTGAAGGTATTTGTCTCAAAGTTAGAATAAAATTAAGAGTAAAATTGTATTAGAAAAAGATAAGCAGTATTTTTGTAATGACAATATTTTATTACTTTTAATAAATATTTTTTTCAGAATTAGCAAATATTTTGAGAAATTGCTCTTTCTTATGAGTAGAAATCCTTTATTTCTGTGTAGGAGCTTTAGATTTCAAAAACCCGAAGGGCCCTGCCACTGCGCCCGTTACCCTGAGACTCAAGTTAACAAATCCCATGTGCCTGTAATTTCACAAGCACCCTTACCTCTTAAAACCGGAACGCAGTAATGCTCACTTTACTGCTTGGCAGAAATAGGGAAGCGGCAATGCTTCCCTAGAATAACGCTTTCACAAGGAGCTCTACTGCCCCGGGTGTTCCGTGGGCAGGTGACATTGACAGTAAGAGCTTAGATGATGGGTTATTAGTTCTAAGGGACATCCCAATTAATCATACAATCAATATAAATTTCCATTAACTTTCCAGCTTTCCGTCAATGCCTAGCTTTTATACATTTGAAAGCTTAAAAGTATGAAGTTTCGTTATGTAACGATTTTAATTATAAATGCTAATTTTAATTAGGAACTTAAAATTAAATAAATTTGCAAATTGAATTTAATTTAAATTCTCATTTCATTTTCGTCTTCAGACGCGTATTTAAATCATTGTTTAATAAATTATGCAAAGTGTACAGAAATTCTTAAATGAATTTAAATATAATTTTATATGATTAAATAAAAAAAATTAATATTTATATCCAGACAAGGTCATAAATGGAAACGAAGTTGGAATTATTGAGAACTAATTTATATGTATAGAGCTTTAAACAAGATTTACGTAATAATTATTCGTACAATAATAATTACATTATTCGACAAAACTGTGTCATAGTTATTGACGCCCGCCTTTGAATAACAAATACAATGACACGTTCCAATTCTCATTTTGAATATAGAAAACTTAAGTTAAGAATGGAAGTAAAAATCTTAGAATAATTAATAACGCATAGAATGATAGTTTCATATCAAACGAACTGTCACAAGTGAGGCAAAAATCAAATTCATGTTGGCTAGTTTTAGTAGTAGGTTAATTTTTGGTTTTAGTGAATATTTATATAAAAATACAAGTTGAAACGCGTTACTTCCTTGTGGAATGTGATGTTAGTATCTATTTTATGTGTGTCTGACGTATTTTTACACTCATTTACCGCACATTTCGTCATTTTTAGCTAAAATTCTTGAGCTGTTCGCGGTGCAAGTTGACCTTGAGCGCTGAAGCCCCGCCCGCTCGTGTAGGCCCATTGGGAGCGCTTTAATTTGCCTCACTTAGGGTGTGCGTACTAGGTTTCTATGCGTTATTATTCTAAGGTAAAAATAAAAAAAAGATATATTAAATATATGACTGTTTTATGAATGGCCGTCCATAGTGTGTGTTTTTATTTTTTTTATGGTACACACGCTATAGCAGTTTCAATGCCACTTAGAGTTTCAAATTACAAAGATCTGAGAGGCACTACCACTGCGCCTCCTGGGACATAAGTTGACAAGTCTCATGTGCCTGTAATTTCACCAACGCCCTTACCCTTCAAAACCGGAACGTAGTAATGCTGACATTACTGCTTGGCGGCAGAAATAAGTCCGTACATTCCTGGTGAAACTCTTTCACAGGGAACTCTACTCCTACGTTAGTGTGTGTTTATATATGTATTTTTGTAAGAGCCAGTACTACAGCTTTGTGGAAACACCAGGAGAGTCGCTGGCGAAACTCTGGCTAAGGACCTTTTCAAAATGGGACTTTGAATAACGAACGCTTGAGTGCTGAAATCATATAGTCATCTTATAATTATCATTCATGAAAACAATATACATCCCGCCTATCTCACCTCTAAGAGTCAACCAAGGCGATTTTTGGCAGCGATGCAAAAGCGATGCAGGTGCTAATCGCCTACCTTTACACACGCGCCGCGAGACGACTATAAGCAGCGATGTAAGCGCGCGATTGCATGTCTACACTTGGGATTTAGACGCGATGGCATCAATGCAATCGTCTATATCGCGAGTTTTACAAACGCGCGTTTGTATCGCTACTAAATATCACCCTGTGTAACCACTCTAAGGGTTCAGGCTATACTCCGCCAGCTTCAACTGTAGCCAATTTACAATAAGATCTCATCAAAAAAAGTTGCTGTGAAGAATGGAGCAGATTTGTCGATACTTATCAGTACTATGTTTATTTAAAATGTGTCTTATATACAAACAATACAGGACATTAAACAAACGTTATTAGAGACACGAGCGGAAAGTATGCGTATGGAAAAGCGCTGTACTCCATACTAACTAGTAGTAAAGGATCGTCGTCAACTCACTGCTCATCCCACTGGTCCCCCAATGCTAGTCAACTGGAATTGGTTTTCATTTTACACGTAAATTTTAGAACAAACTATCAAAAACAACGAAAAAACTTTTAGGTGCCATTTTCGCAAAGCTATGATCATGTTGGTATACTTATTGCTTATCAGCATCCAGTACACGTAACTTAGAAATTGAAGTCATGATTATGGAATATTGTTCCCAATATGCCGATAATGTTTCCTCTTTCAAAGGTATAGTATATCGAAAGCATAAATAACCCAGCAATCGATTATGACCCATTTTCTAAATTACTATCCATTGTAAAGTTTTAATAGGCTTGTTGCGCACGTTATAGTCTAAACAACGTGGTGAAAGTGATTGGTCTAAATTTGACCCAAAATTACGGGGCATTCGGTGTGCTACAACGAGTTAGAGACAATTTCAACTTCGGAAAGTTGTTTCTGAAGTTATTTGTGTTAACTACGTGACTGTTCTTTGTTTTTGTCTTTTAGAAATGTGTGTTATTGTTTTTTTCAATACCTTGACAGCATACATTTGTTCCCATGTGTTTGAGTCTGTAAATGTTTGTCGAAAGAAAATTGTAAACTCAAAAAAAAAGAAATCTTTAATGAGTTAGTTTTCACTCCCTCAACTTATCATTCTTTAATACCAAAGTCACTTCATTACACTTAAAGAAAAAACGATTTTTTTTATGATACCAAAATGACGGAACGAATAAGGCGTACGCCTGGCGGCAAGCGACTCGTCTGTTCATAACAGTTGCAGGGTTGCTCGGAGCTTTATAAGGCAAAGTTCTGAGGGGATCTTCCACTAAGTGATAAGGTGACGGTACTTTATATATAACATATTCAAGTCAAGTCCAGTTCAACTCATAATATATAAACAGGTTACATTATTACCTTAAACATCATCTTGTTTACTTGAATAATTTTTTTTCATTGTCTTAAAAATGTGAGAACGTCACCAAGTAACTCATCCGAACCTCAACTTCCATATTAGAGAAAAGTGGCGGCCATTATTCATAACACAGGAGCTCTGGACACAAACCGGCAAACCGCGGACACATGTCGGAGTTTTGAATAATGACCACCCGAGTAGATTGGCGACTTTCATTGACTGCCAGTTTTCCGTTAGTTTCCAACTAGAAATACTCGTGTTTGACGGTTTGGAATAAATTACTTGAACGGAACACTCGGAGTCAGTTTAATGTGACGTCAAATATGTAAGTAGTTGTGTTCAGAGTTAGAAATTTAGGAGTTGGTATAAATTGAGAGCGAAGTTGCAAACCAAATATTATGAAAGCGGCTAGAAACCTTCCAAATGTGGTTTTATGGAAGGATGTTGAAAACATCATGGGCGCAAAATCGCAAATGAGAACGTATTGCATAGGATGCACAAAGGCTTGGAACTTCCGCAAACCATAAAACAGGGGAAATTACAGTACGTCGGGCATGTCATCCAGTATGATAAATAGCCTCTACTGCAACTCATTTTGCAAGGAAAGAACCAGGACTGTCATAGCTCTAAAATCTTTTATTCAGGTTCAACATTGTGATGAATCTGACCTCCTTCATTGTCATCCCGTGGCCGTAACTGCCTCCGTGGCCGAACGGTTACCATGCCGGACTGCCACGCAGAGATCCCAGGTTCGATTCCCGGGCCGGGAGAAATAGTTGTATGGCTTACAATTATTTCTCTCGTGAGTTTGGGTGTAATTTGTGGTTGGCTGTGTGTGTGTGTCCATGGCACCCGCGACACAGGGTTTCCCTAGTGCGGGGCTATGTTGAGTGTGTGCGTTATTATCCCACCTTTCTATCATCCTCTTTTTTGGTTCCTGGCTACTTATTTTTGAAATTTTTAATCGTTCACAAATTCGTTTTCCTTCTGTGTTCTTTCCTTTGTTCTACCCATCGTTACTACCATCAAAATTCTCGAAGCGAGAGGATGTACCTATAAATTCAATTCACATTTCATTTTGTTAAACTTCACGTCGAATATTACTGCAATTTAATTTCGTGCGGCAAGGCAAAAACGTAGTGAACGTATTTTTTAGACTAGGTAGCAACGTGGATCGTAAAAAGAGTGTTGCACTGCAGTTATTGACAAGAAAGTATAGGAAAAAACACAAAGAAGACATCATCGCAGGAATGCGCGATGCGGGCAATTCGCAAATTATTGCAATGCGTCGCGTCGTGCTAGCTCGTAGATTTCTGCGATGCGACGTCGCATAGCAGTTTTGTGTTTCGACTCTAAATGCTAATAGCGCAGGGCAGACCGCGTAAAACTGGCGCGTGTTGAGTGTGCGATTGCACGCGACTGATCTTTCCCTTTTCTTTCCAACGTCTTACGGGCGCGCTCAATTGAGTATATCTGTAAAGAGTAGTAGTGTAAAGAGTGATAGAGTGTAAGTGTAAAGCCCGCTAATATCAATCCCTAGATGCTGAACAGCATAGCAATTAAATTTTTCGCATTCTTCTGAAATAACGCGAAGTAGATTATATTTTGAATACCTATTTTATTAATGAAATTCAGTAGATACAACCTAGAAACTTCTAAGTAAAGACGTATTACGTTATTCTCTTGTTAAATTCTATATATTGAACGCTTACACGTGCCCAAAATCTATTACTAAGATTTTAAGACAATAAAACATTTTGTACATTCACTGTTTTATTTGAACGAACTATTTTCTAGAGGAATTGAAAAACATAAAGCTATGGAATAAACCAGTTTATTTTTGCCACGGAGACTGTCGGGGCAGTAAAAGCGATTTATAACACAATTAATACTATTTAAATTCTGATCCTGGCAACAAACGAACCTAAATCATTTGTCTGTCTTAGCCAATGAACGTTTAACATGTTTAGCGCAATCAGTTAATCTGATTGGTTGTATCTAAAACAAACATCGCTAGCAGAAACTAAGACAGCATCGTTAGCCGATGCTGAGGTAGCATCTATAAGCGCATTGTCACACAAGCGGCATTTCGACAGCATTCGAACTGCAAAATAGCATGTTTTAATTGCATTGTTATTAATTGTCAACGACATTCCAACTTTTTATTAATGTGTGATCATTACGTGGTCGTGTGTTATGGACAGTTCCGAGGACCGATGCCGACGCGACAGCCGTCAGCGATAGCGAGCGACAAAAAAAAACAAAACGAGGGACACATTCGCTGGAGGAACTTACCACGGTAAGAACTTCCTCTGGGTGAGGGGCTGTTGGAGAGCAACTGCTGCGCGCAACCAAGATGTAGCCAGGGCGTGCGAATTGAATAAGAATAAGAATACTTTATAGGTAAGCACCGAGACACACAATATAATCTTAAAATTAAAATACAATATTATAAACTTTAAACTAAAATACAGTACTTACAACAAAAGTTGAAACATAACTAATTAAAACAAAATAAAAAATGTAATAATAAATGCGTGTCGCGGCGCACGCAAACGGGATTTGCTCAGCTATTAGCTACAGGCTGATAGGGTTTCAGCCTGCAGCGCTGGTTTTCAGCAAGCCCGATGTGAGTGAAGCACGGAATCAAGCGCTAACAAAACAAATACATGCTTATTATGTGCGTGAAACTTGGTATATACAAAAATATTTATACTAAATATATAATACGGATACATAGACAAATAAAACTGCATAAGTGTGAACTAATTTAATTACTTAATTAATAGATATATACATATGTTATATGAAGATGTAATTAAAATTGTGTGCAGTAAGTAATAAATAATGTGTGATAAACAAATAAACATTTCGAAGCTGTCATGTTACTGAAGACGTCGATCGTTCGTCGTCTTTCATCAATTACTCATTTTCCGACTCCCCGTAGGAACTATCCCTATTTAGTAGCAGTAGAACTCCTTGTGAAAGAGTTCGTCCAGGGTAGCACTGCCACCTTGCCTATTTCTGCCGCCAAGCTGTAATGTCAGCATTACTGTATTCCGGTTTTGAAGGGTAAGGGTGCTGGTGAAATTGCAGACACATGGGACTTGTCAACTTATGTCTCAGGGTAACGGACGTAGTGGTAGCGCCCCTCAGATCTTTGCAATTGAAAGCTCTGAGTGGCATTGTAACTGTTATGGACAGGCGTGTAGCTTACCATCAGGAGCACGACTTGTTCGTCCCATCACTTGATGTTATAAAAAAATCCCCCGTAAGTCTCCAGAGTCGAGAAGTGATCGCTGCGCGTGATCAAGGTCAATCGCTCTCCCTGCACCCTCACATACACCTGTCCGTCTACTGTATTAGAGGGGCAATTACTGCGCGTGACCAAGGTGTGCCCAGGCCGTGCGAATTGCTCACCCTTAACCCCCATAAACCTACCATTTAGCCTGCCGCCGGGGATAGATTAGTTAGGATAGTAACACCGAGTAGTTGATGAAGTTCTAGTATGGTTAAGAGGTGCATGTATTACTTATTGTAAATAGATAAACGATCAATGTTAAAACTTGGTGTTGGTTTCCTGTATGTAAACAATAGTGTATTTATCCCGGCCGCACCCCGGGAATATGCGACAATGTCAATGACAATGTAAAATAGACACACACTTAAGCAGAAACTTACCTAATGTTAAGTGACAATAGAACCGGCGATTTGTTTAAAAAACCTTTTCATTTTAGCCTTTAAATGTATCCAAATTGTAAATTTTGGGGACCAACATATACCGGTAGTGTGTTCTAGTACCATTCCCTTACACTACGCATGGAAGGAGGAAACAAAGCGCTTTATGCGAATAGATTGTTTGACAATGATACAAGAATGCAGTTTTCCGGATTTTCTGGTCGACTATAAACGGAATGGTGAGGGTAAAACGAAATTGTTGAGTTCCTCCGATAGAAAACCGGTGTCTAAGATTTTGAAGCTTCAATTCCAAAAGATTATCGCTTATAAGTCTCATTGCTTATTGCTATTTGTATCGGGAAGCTATTATGTCCTTATCATAACTGACCTAATCGACATTTTTAGCGAAATTGAGTTATTAACATATCTGGAATTAGCAAAATGAGATCTATAACCCCCTATAAGCGGTTTTTTTGTATCTACTAATACATCATTTTGCTTGGGTCGAGCGGTAGGGACACTGGCTTTATTTCAGAATTAATTTTTTTACATACAAAATTAATGCTATTTGAAAAATGTTTTTCTTTTTTTTATAATATCAAGTGACGGGACATACAAGTCGTGCGCCTGATGGTAAGCTACACCCCTGTCCATAACAATATCGATGCCACTCAGAGCATTAAATCGCAAAGATCTGAGGGTTACTGCAATTGCGCCCGTCACCCTGAGACATAAGTTGACAAGTACCGCGTGCCTGTAATTACCAGCACCCTTAACTCTTCAAAACCGGAACACAGTAATGCTGACATTATTACTTGGCGACAAAAACAGGTAAGGTGGCAGTACTTCCCTGGACGAACTCTTTCATAAGGAGTTCTGCTGCTACTAAATGTATGCCGTATACTATACGTGTTCTGTTTAGTTCAGTTGATATAAAACAAATCATTGATATGTACCTATTGAATACAATGGTTTTCTTGTAAAATTTCAAGGTAAGATTTTGTGTTTTATTATTTATTTTATTAAGAGGTGTGCCTCGCTGGAAGCACGGTTACGGGCCAGCCCCAACCGTGTCCTGAGCGTGTTTGCGAGCCACTAGGACAGCCCAATGTTGACCCGGTGGACGTCATTGCACGTTACAATATGAATTATGTTAATGTTTCTGATTTTATATTTTTATTTGGATTTTTATTGTATACTAACACCTTAGAATAATAACGCATAGAAACCTAGTCCGCATACGGTAAGTGAGGCAAATTGAAGCGCTCTCAAAGGGCCTACACGAGCGGGCGGGCTGTCAATGCTCAAGGTCAACTTGCACCGCGAACAGCTCCAGAATTTTAGCTAAAAATGACGAAATGTGCGGTAAATGAGTGCAAAAATACGTCAGACAAACATAAAATAGATACTAACATCACATTCCACGAGGAAGTAACGCGTTTCAACTTGTAATTTTATATAAATATTCACTAAATCCGAAAATTATCCTACAACCAAAACTAGCCTACATGAATTTGATATTTGCCTCACTTGTGACAGTTCATTTGATATGAAACTATCATTCTATGCGTTATTATTCTAAGACTAACACTTAGTTCCTTAAGATTTTAATTTTGTTTTACTAACACTTGTATGGACCTTTAGAAGTCTGAAATAAATTTATTTATTTATTTATTATGTACCGTGAAAAGTAACACTTTCGCTGTTATACGGAATTAACCAAAGTCATTTGAGACTGTATCGATTCTTAAGTAAAATCACTTTAATTGACAGTTTTCAAAGAAAAAAAACAAATTTTATATGCCAATATCTCGAAAGTTATCAAAATGCTAATGCGTTTGTTATGACAAGGAGGGTACTATTTTAATTGCAATGCGGTCGGAATGCAGCTCGTGTGGCAGTACGTTAAATTGC
>NW_020654810.1:5525630-5611742 GCF_003589595.1 Hyposmocoma kahamanoa | reverse complement strand
ACTGCATTTTATTTGAGATGTTTTTGTTGTAGTACGGAGGGTATTTACTTAACAATGCAGAATAACAATTTTTATTTTTAAAAACTTGTATTTAAACTGAATCCTTTTCTAATTTGCGAAACCAAATAGCCGCCATTTTGCGGTAGGATGAGCGCATCGCGTGAGCGGGTACACACTAGCACCTCTTACTGTATCTGTCACGTTACAGTTAAAGCTCGCTTATGAGTACCCGGCTTTACGAGGTTCTAGTGAGTACGCGTAAAACAGTCTTCAATTGCAAGAATGAGTACCTACGTGGTCATCGTCGGTTCACTGTCTTACTGTAGATACACCCGGCGCGCCTCACAAGAGGCACAAGGCTCTCGAGAATGGGATAAAGTCAAGTGATAGAAGTTTGTGACAACCCTGTACGCTGGCTGATCTGGGGTCAGAACCTGAACTTATACGGTTCCTGTGCGCGCACAGGTTATAATGCCCTTCTCGTATACCCTAAGGGTCGGTAGGGAGGGTGACTATAATCAAAACTAATGTAGAACGAAATGGGGCTGTCCCGGTGTGAAGTATCGCCTCAGCCTGGAATGGATGCCAAGCTTCATGGCTGCATTTACGCGCTGAACAGGCAAGAGTTGTTTTACTTGTCATTGTACTATAGTAATAGTCAGAATACCTACGTGAGAAACGTATATTTCTTTTTTTTAAATCGGTTAAAAAAGATCTTGGGTCATTGTGCGGCAATATTTAACTCTTAGTGACTACGTCACATGGTAATACCGCTTATTCATCATTCTGATGGCCGACGAGTGCGTCTAGAGAAGATTTGGAAACTTGACAAAGATAACAATTATCTTCCGGATCGTTTAGCCAGTTGGAAGATCCACAATCAGAGGGTCACAATATTATATTTTGTAGTGTGCCCTTTTCCCATCGGGACAGACACAGTCTTTCATTTGCTACGATACTGGCATACATCTTTTACCTCATCGACACGCATCGTAACTTTCACCCCGATTGACTATATGGAGTGACTGCGGAGTCGCTCGTGACCCCGATCCCATTATCCTTAACACAGCAGATGATGGCAATTTCTTTAATACACGCTGTATTAAATTATATTCTTTTAAATTATAATAAGGCATTTCATTAATATGTTATTTTGAATCCCAAAATAATATTGACTACGGACACTATTATTAAAAAAAAAACTAATCAGACGAATAAGAAATTCTCAAATAAATGCATTTTGTTAAAACTTCAAATGACCATGATTCTAAATAACAGGAACGAAATGATTTTTATTTGCATGAAAAAAGAATGCTTTAATGCTTTCAAATCTGTTCCTGGATAGTAAGTTATAATTAACTGTGTTGCTACTCGATCCGGCTGTCACCCTGTATGTATATATACGATGCTAAAAATTAGCTATGGACCCATTTACCTACATCAGAAGAATTAATTAAAAATACAAATCAAAGAGACACTTTATACTATTTTTTAATTTCACTTTACTTACAAAAGAAAAAATGTGTAATTCTATCCAAATTTAATCTTTTCTGCATTTTATTCAAAAAAGTTCAAATAAGAAATACTGTACCTTGACATTCTTTTTCGTTTTAATAGAGAAGTCATCAGTTATAGTGAAAAGATGTCAAAAGTTATGACTGAAGAGGTTTTGAATCACCAAATATTGTTTGTCGTTATTAGCAGAATGCTTAGTAATAAACTTTTCTTTTGTTTAGTTGCCGTAAAGTTTTTTGTGAAGAGAGTTCGTCCAACCTACTGCCACCAGACCTATCTCTGCCGTGAAGCAGTAATGCGAGTGTTACTGCATTCCGGACTTGAAGATTACTTTTCATAGATCCTGGTGAATTTACAAGCACATGGGACTTGTTACCTTATGTCTCAGAGTGACGGTGCTTTTCAGTGCGTCCTCTGAGTGGCACTGCGACTGTCATAAATAGGCGTGTAACTTATCACCAGGCAGACAACTTGTTCGTCCTGTCGCTTGATATTATAAAAATATATGAAAATCATGACAATAAAATATTATGGCATTCGATAAATAAATACTAAACATTATCTACTAAGTTGGGAGTATAAAGTCTCATAACTATATAAATAATTCAAAGTACGAAGAACTTTGCTGAGTTCATATACAGAAATTATTTCACCATTTATGTAAGAAACAGGAAAAAAACAGCAACGAAGCCGATTTCAAAATAAACAAATGTTGTAAGTCTGCTATTATTGAAAGCTGCTACTTCTCCGAGTCATCTGTATAATACATTTCAATTCTACCAAGGAGCGACTGTCACCTTTCTTCGCTGGCACCTGTTAACCTTTCTAATTCGGTCATACTTGGTACATTTTAGCTACAGTATGGTTTCGTAAAACGAGTCAGAATATATATTTATCAAAACGAAAGAAAATATAAATACGTACGTCGTAACGTCTTAAGCCGCTACGGGTTACATGGTCGTAGAAATGTTTTAAGTGTTCTGAATGCTAATGTTGGATGAATAAAATAATTTGTAGCATTAAATTATAGTTAAAAGAAACTTTTATACGCGCAATCTGTGGGTTAACTATACGCAAAAGACAATCGATGCCCTGTGCATTCAGTAGGTACGTCAACGTGTTTAGTTTTGTTGGGGTTGCCACTAGGGCATGCAAACCGATTACTCAGTTAACCGAAAAAATCGAGTAACCAATCGATTTTCGAACCTGGGTTGTCAATTATAGAAAAAAGTCGAGTTTTTCGGGATTTTCGGTTTTTCTTAAGACTTAAAACGTAAACTCGTAACTCATAATATCTTCGCATCGTGTTTAATAATAATAAATAAACGCTAAGTGTGATGCCAGACGAGCGTAATTTTGTGAGTTGTAAGTCGCGTAAGTTGAGATGCGGAGTTTGCGCTGCATTCGGTTTCATATAAAAGTGCGGTGTGTCACACGACGACTCAAAATGAGTTATCTGCCGACTCACGGACGTAATAACGGCTGACTTTCGCATCGTGCTACAGGCTAGCGCGGGGAGGTAGGAGGGAGGGAAGGGGTCACTTTAGACGTTTTTTGCAAAAATGTTGGATTCGACGACGAAAACATAAATAATTGAACAACTTACTTGATTTTTATTGTTAGTCTTTCCTCTGGACTGATGGCTTGTCTGACTGACTTAGTAATAAAAGGTTTTACTAGGTTTAGTACCGTACCTGAGAAGCATAATACTGTAACTCCATTTTTTACGATTTAGAGTTTTTAACGGTATCCTATATAATTTTTCGAGCTCTATCGACCCATAAAACTGCGTCTACGATATTCGCCATAGGTACTGAGTTCTTTAAAAGTATTTTGATGTGACCGCTATCCAGTATTTTATTGTAAGTTCGGAGTTAAAAATGTTGTGTTCAATTTTAATACATATACAGTATAATGTTATAAAGTAAGGAAAACAAATAATAGTATATAGACCACGATTCGCCGGTGCATTATCAAGGAATACACCGCGGAATCCCCGAATTGAGGTTAGATAGTCTCGCTACCCTGACACAAGTTCAAGAAAAATTTCTATATACCGCTCACGCGATACATGCAGCCGTAGACGCATACCACACCTAGAGGTGCCGGTGATGACTTTATACCGATTTATCGGATATCGAAGTTATAACAAGTAAAAGAACTAATATTAATTGCTATTACGGTAACTACTCTAGCAAATCATAAAGTTTTTGACCCATGGGTCTGTCATTTAAAAAAAATAAACAACTTCAAAAATACGTCTCGACAATCGTGTATGTTATTGTTTGGGCTGGTGATTTCTGTGTTTATTTATAGAAAACATACCGTAAGCAGTGTTTTTTAAGTTTACCCTGAATATAAATGTTTATAAACTATACTTTAAGGAGTAATTTCATAGTAAACGTTAGAACCACTCAAACGGAATATTATCATATTTATCCAAGTACACCAAAAATTTAATTAGTGCTTTTTAAGTGCAGGATTTGCGGTGTATTACTGCATTTTGTTTGAGATGTTTTTGTTGGTAGTACGGAGGGTATATATTTAGCAATGCAGAATAATAATTTTTATTTATAAAAACTTGTATTTAAACTGAATGCTTTTCTAATTTGCGAAACCAAATAGCCGCCATTTTGCGGTTTTCGGTAGGAGGAGCGCATCGCGTGAGCGGTTAAAGATGAAAAAGTTCCTATGCTAATGCAATCAGTGGGTTCTGTTAAGAATATATCGAACAGCTTGTTACAAATTGGCCATGAATCAACTCGGCAAACCTCTCCATGTCAAAGCTACAAATTAGATTCTCATTCGAGTGATGTTAGTCTGTTTGCACAGCGAGTGCTGTTTCTATCTACTGACCCTACAGGTAGGGAGTTCCGGAGAGACTATGAGCTCCTCGGTAAAACCAGGGTACGGCGGGCATCCGGCCCAAGCCCTCCGCCAGTGATACGCCTTCACGGGCGTCTTTGGTGGACCCAGACTTAGGTATGGACTCGCCGGGGTTAGTGGTTAGTTATAAGGATGAACACGTTCATCTGCACCGGTAACATTTCGTCGAGGCGTTTGTCCCGCACGCAGCTATCGCGTTTTTTTAGCGGTCTAGACGAGAGCCGTAGCGAAGAGATGCGCGGGTCACATTATATTACGGTAACTCTTTTCCATTTGATTTTTGTTTAAAAGCTAACACGGTATGTGAACTAATTTTTCTGTTTTATTGTTATAAATATCGCTAAAAGTATAAAAATTGATCTCATTATGTAAACAGCCTTGATCTCTAATTACCAAACTTTGAATATTAGAATATACTATTATTAAAAATTGATCAGTTTTATTTTTATGGCATCCTAAATGTTATACATGCTGCATTTTGACAAAAAATCGTTTCTCCTGTAAAATTACAAAAATGGCGGTTACAGTGTAATGCTTCACAGGTACGGAATAATTCTAGAAAAACATTTATTGGCATGTGGTAGCCTTTAACAAATTGATCTGAATGTTTACATAAACTTGTACTCAGCTTCTTTTTCTAACATCGTCTTCTAACTCTTCATAAGTGCATACTAGTTTAAAAGAATTTTAGTTTTACTTAATTTAATGGATCCATTACACTATTACGACTCAAACACTCCATATAAATGCTTAAAAGCAACTGAATAAAATACGTTCGTCTGGCGCTCCAACCGAATTTCGGTCGAGCGCAAACTGCGGAACTCAAAAAACGCAACTCACAACTAACAAAATTACGCTCGTCTGGCGTCACCCTGAATGCTCGGAACTAGTGTACCCGACTAAGGTAACCGTTGGGTAGCGAGATGTAAGCAAATAATCTCTGGGGTTTGATCTTTTCCTTCCAGTAAGTCCAGCGCGATTAATTACTTCTCTAATTCTAAGCATTACTGTGTTCTGGGCCCCGTGTCTACTAATTTTAAATTGTCTTAGTTGTGTGTAAATGGAGCGTCAATGGTAGGATTTTGTAGGTTTGGTATTCCGCTTAAAGTTGATAGCGTAGTGTATTAACATTATATATATTTGATGTGAAGACTAAATGGCTTTTTTAAACGAGATAAAAATTAGGATAATAATTTCCATGTGATTTTAGTAAGGCAACATCGATAGTTAGTAATTGAATGAATGAATATGCGATCAATGCCATTCCACTGCGACTCAACTGCCATTGCAACTAGATTTTAAGAGAATAGCAAATATTATCATAATTAAAAACACCCACATATATCATTATATAAAAATTTATATTTCAAATAAATTCACTCCTAGCAGTAACAAAAGAAAAATCTTACAACTCTGTATAAAAGTTGTTTGTGTATCTATTATTGGTTTATACCGCCTTTTGTGTCGAATATTCCATGAACGGGGCCAATGCGCAGTGACTTCACAGCGTTTGTCAGCTGTCAATGCGTAGCAATACATTGTTTGTCGGGCTAGTGGTGCTGGTTTACGCCTAACCATCATTAATACGTAATGTATGGGTACGTGTCTGCTTTTTTCTAAAATACTTTTGGCGTGTTGTCTATGATATTTGCCACGGACATATGTTATCTACTATGATATTCAATACGTTTTCAATTTTTTAAATAGTGTAGATGATGACAGCATAATGTGCTAAAAAATTGTATAGGATTCTGCACATTGTTTTTGTTTTGTTAATTGTAAATTGAAAAGTGTAATAATAATAATAATAAAATCAATGGAATTACAATGACCAGTGGTTCAAAGAAATTAGCATAATTGGGCCTCTGGTTTTGAAGGCCAAGGGATAAGGTGAAACTAGAGCAGATATTTTCTATTTAAACCTCTAAGTGGCTCTGCAATTGTTTGTGGTGCACGATATTTTCGTCCCGTCATTTGCTATAAAAAAAGAGTAAAGTAGACTTATTTCTATTATTTATTTTACTTTAAAGTAATTAAAATGAAGAAACTGGCTCTAAACATGTAAGTCCTAAGTTTATACATCACAATGATAATGCTTAAGTTTCTGATTTAAGAATATAAATTGGGTTTAAAAAGCTGTTTGTAAATAAAATAAATAATGATAATATCCAACAATCATTCGTGGTAAATAATGATAATATAAATTATCATTGTGTTGTGTACGGTAAAAACAACTACAAGGAAAATACTTTTCAACGCGTGGTTTTTTTCTTAAAGAACATTGAATAGTATAGAATACTTTGTACATTAAAGGTTAGTCGACAAAATGTAACGTTTTCTCGGAATCTATTTTGTAATGTGACGCCACAAGGACGTATTTGCTGCGGTTGTTTCGTATTACTCTGTTGCAGCAAGCTCGACATCATACCAAACAACAATGTTGCTTCTTCTTTGGTTAGAATACGATCGATTCAGTCAGTGAATTCCAATCTAAATTGGATGCTGCATTTCAGAGTAACTACAATCAAATGAAATTCCAGATCTCGTCTACATTGTAGTCTTTACGGGTAAGTACTTTGATTTAAGTAATGAAGCAGTAGTAAGATCCATTGGTTTATTACCTTTATCTGACATTTTTAATCGACTTCAAAAAAAGAGGAGGTTCTCAATTCGACTGTATGTTTTTTTTGTATATATGTTACGCGATAACTCCGGTATTTGTGAACCGATTTTCATGATTCTTTTTTTGTAAAGAGCGTACCTCCATAGTGGTTCTATTTAATTTTGAAGAAAATCATTCACCTCTAAGGGTGACTGTTCACGCATGAAGATTCATTTTTATAAATAGCGCCTAAATTTTATTATAAGGAGCAATTATTTTAATGGTTGATTTTGCTATTCTCCAATTCAAGGCGTTTTTCTCTCCTAATATATTACTTTGAGTAGTGAGAATCGATTTTTATTATCTCCTGTGTCAAGTGACAGACTTCTGCGGAACCCCAAACACGAACTCTCTGCGATGGCTTGCGCCATCCCGACCCGGGTACGTAATGTGCCTGTCGCTTAGGTAGGACCTTACAGCTCGCTTCAGGTGCGGAGGCACTTCATGATACTCGAGCGCCTCCTTAACGGTCAACCAGGGCAAGGAGTTGAAGGCATTGACAATATCCAGGCTTACCGCTAACGCCAGTCCGCCCCGGGACAGTACCTGCGTCGACAGTGTGCGAACGCGAAGGATTCTTCTTCTTCTTCTTCTTTTAAATCCAACTTAGCCTAACCTAACCGAACCTAATCGTGTCTTTGGGATAAAAATTCAACATATCCTGAAAGAACAACTGTTTCGTTACATCTAATTCGGTTTTCGGTGTAATGAAAATTCGAACAAACGTTATTTCGGACAAAAAGTTTTCGAGTTTGTGATAAGTTACCCCAAACTATATTTAGGGCCCATCGATATGACATGGTGGCTTGTTTCTGGGTCACGAATGGGGTCGTCCCATTCAAGTAGAATAAGTGAAAAGTATGAACGTTTCTATGTTATTGATTCTAGAATATAGAAAAAAATCAAATATTAACCTTTATTTTTATATGATACCAAGTGACGGGATGAACAAGTCGTGTCTGGTGGTAAGAGACACGCCTGTCCATAGCAGTTGCAGTGACACTCAGAGATTTAAACCACAAGATCTGAGGGGCACTGTCAATGCGTCCGTCACTTTGATCCATAAAGTCCCATGTGCCTGTGTTTTCACCGGCACCCTTGTCTTTCAAAACCGGAACGTAGTAATGTTAACATTACTGCTTTGTGGCAGAAATAAGAATAATGACAGTACTACCATGAGTGAACTTTTTTACAAGGAGCTCTACTGCTGCTAAATATTTCCGAGCTTGATATAGATAGGGTAGAGTAGGTCAAGTTTGGCATTTAAGACAAATTCCACTCTGTGATTCCTGGGTGTCTACTCTCGTTGTACGATGTCTTTAGTTACGGCCTTAGTTTCGGACGTTTCCTACTCCGTATCACTACGGATATAAGTTTCGATCGGAGGCCCGAACTAAGAGCGAATGACAACGCGATTTGACAGTTGAGCCTATTCTCGACGTGTTTTCATCCGTCCTAAAAATTGAATTTGACACTTGTTTCGATGGATCTTTGTATTAGTTTAAACGACACCAAAATAGTTCTCCTGTAATAAGGACGATCCAATGTACAAGGTGTTAAACTGCGCTATGCAAATAAGTAGAGCTATTATCACAATAACTTTCCAAGAACGTTCTTAGAAGACATTCCTTCGATATGGTTTGATTCAAACCAACGTCTTCCAGCAAACCGTGCTTTACCAATCAAGCTATGGAATGAAATTCGTAACCCTACGAATTTTTCTGTGTGCTTGTTGCAGATCTTTGTTTTTGGTTTTTGAATACTTTTTAGTCGTAGCGACATTTGTGAGAAATCTATTTCTTCACTCAGCCAGGTACTTTTACAGCTACCAGCAGCTGCCTACAGATGTCGAAGTTGAAGAAAATATTTCACCTCTAAGGGTAGCAAAGCAGGGGATGAATTGGGTCTCGTGCACTTTCCGTTAACCGATTACAATAAAACTTGGCAAATAGATGTAACTCCAATAAGATCATCATCATCATCAGTTCATTCATAAACGGCTTCCGGGCTGCACGTCTTCCATTAAATACTCTGTTAAAGGAATATCAACCAAATGGCGAAGTGAAATAAGTGCGAAATTGCTATCAAGCATGAAAATACCGCTCCTAATGTAACATGCAAGTCGTGCAGACTATACTGGCATGTTGCATGCACCGCGTTACGTACTAAGCCGCGCGATGGGTCCAACTGGTAATGCACGTCGTGTAAGGCAAGTAATTCTAAGAAAACCAAACAGGCTGATGGTAGTGAACTCTCTCCAACGACGTTGGCGACGATGGCGTCAGTATAATGAAAAGCATCAGGGACCTGCGTTCTGAACATTATAAAAGAGGGTCATTATAAGTAGGAGAGGAGAGGATGAACAGTATAAAAGAGGATCTACATGCCGGGGAATTGTTGGTTACTTTGGAAAATAGAATTGTGAGTGCTGAGACTAAGCTCGTGGAATCAGAGGATATTTCCAAGCAGATTGTGAGTCTTCAGCAACGGGTCTCCGACTTGGAAGAGCGAAACTTGGTACTAGACCAGGCCGATCGTGTACGTAACATAGAATTACACGGGCTGACTGAATAGCCCCAAGAAAACCTTGTGCAGATGGCCGTACGAGCTGGCGGTGTAACGGGTGTGAAAATCACTGAAACGGTCTTGAAATGGATTGGTCGTATTGGATCCAAAGCTCAAGGAACATTAAAACCCCGTACCATATTAGTAAAATTCCACAACCAATTCATAAAGAATTCACTTTTCCGTGCATTGAGGAAACGCAGGGGGATTAAGCTGCAAGAACTTGGCTATGTGGAGGAGTCTAAGACGATGCATGTAAGCGAAAACTTAACCCCACACTTCAGAGATATCCACCGCACCGCCAGGAAAGCCGAAAAGTTCAAGTTTGCGTGGAGTTACAATTGTCGGATTTTCATACGCGACACTGAAAATTCTGAATTAGTTCCGATAACATCAGAAAACCAACTGGAAACACTAAAATATAAATTTAAATTAGAAATTTTAATTAATTTTTTTTTATTGAATTGATATTAAATTATTTTTTGTGAAATGACTCCAGTAGTTTGTTATAATTTTTAATACAAAGATCGAACACTCAGAAAAAACACTCAGAAACAGAGACCGGATCGAAGGAATTTTTTCTGAGTGTTCGATCTTTGTATTAATAATTATAACAAACTAGTCATTTCACAAAAAATAATTGAATATCAATTCAATGAAAAAAAATTAATTAATACAGTGAATAGCGACATCTCTCGCCAGGACTGGTAGATGTAAAGGTACTAACTGGGTGATAAACCTGTTAAAAATTTCTCATAGATGGCGCTACGACTAAAAAGTCGTTGAAAGACCAAGTACAAAGACACGACGCAAGCACATAGAAAAATTCGTGAGGTCCGTTGGTTCGTTCCGTGGCTTAGTTGGTATAGCGCCTGGCACGGTATGCAAGAAGACGTCGGTTCGAATCCGACCGGATCGAAGGAATTGTTTCTGAGTGTTCGATCTTTGTATTAATAATTAGAAATTTTATTTATTTATTTTATTATTATTTATATTTTTTAATTTACAAGGTATACATTTGCCACCTTGTTTAATGACCCTTGCCGAATGTTATAAACTCCATCAATTAGTTAATTTACCTACTCGTGTTACTGAGGACACTTCGTCACTCATTGATATTATTTTTACTAATTCTTGCACTCGACCATCAACCTTGACAATGACGATCTGAGTGATCATGGGCTTATAGTTGCCAAATTACCTTTCTCTAGCCGCAAACCTCTCTCGCACACGGTAATATATCGCCCTTAACTTGCAACGCGGAAACTATCGCGAACGCCGCAGTATTTACACCTCGGTAGTTTGTGCATTTATATGGCACTGTTAATGAAACGGTGGACATGTTTTCCTCATTAATTCTCGATTTATTTGATACGTTTGCACCTGTTCGTACTCTAACATTTAAGTTGCCGCCAATACCTTGGATTACTGATACTTTGCGTTAAATGAGGAAGCTTCGTGACGAAGCCTGTCGTAAAGCTAAGAAGTCTGGGTCCCATCTGGACTGGAGATATGATCGTGATATGCGCAACACTTATAACGTGGCATTTGTTAGAGAAAAACAAGCTTACTTCTCGCACTATGTAAACAATAATAGGGGTAACTCAAGGGTAACCACATTACCATGTGGCGGCACATTAATAAAATCATAAAAACTACTACAGATTATTCATTACTTGCATCTTTAGCAGACCCCGATGTTTTAAACCATTTTATTAATAGTGTTCCAGAACCACCCCAAGATCTTAGGCGTTATAGTGTAGTTGTATGTGGATAGAGCTCTGTGTGTAATAGTAATGAAAAAATCTATATAACGATTCATGTGTGTGGTAAATATCTAATAATCGGCTTGAAATCTTAGAACTAGAATGATAGTGTGTGTTAGTTCTTCTTCTTTTTAAGAATATGGCAGGCTCTAGAAGAATATCAGCGACGTTGTGAACTCCGCCATTGCGCTGAGCTACAGACTTTTTTATCTCACACCACTATTTTTATATACACACTTTTATATATAGATATATAATTTTTTTTACTTATTAATGTGGTCAAACATAGTGACATTCATTAAACTAAAAAATTACAACGTACGTGATGTTGTCTAATATACCTGATATTGAATAAGAATGATATTATGAGGAACAACCGATACACTTTCCTATTTACATATAATCTTGGTCACAAATATCGTTTAAGGAATGTTCAATATAATCTAAACAGTTATCAAACACGAGAATGTAGCTGGAAACTTGGAAATCTCATCTACAAGTTAATACCAAAGGTTATTCTGCACTTTGCCTCTAACTCGATAGAGCGCAGTAATTGAGTTCAACTCTACCTATGTGATTGGAAACCAACGTTATATATTGTTTTGATGTTGTCTGCGTTGCTATGTTACGTTGTTCATTTATAGGAAAAGAAGTTGTATGAATGGGTTTTTTATATATATAAAAATATGAATATCATTTATTATTTATTTAACATTTTAAGTGAAAATGTGACTAAACACAAAGTTGCTAAATCGACTTTGCACCCAGTAGCAGTAGAGCTCCTTATGAAAGAGTTCGTCCAGGGAAGTACTGCCGCGTTACCTATTTCTGCCGCCAAGCAGTAATATGCTGGAGAAATTACAGGCACATGGGACTTGTCAACTTATATCTCAGGGTGACGGGTGCAGTGATAGTGCGTTTCAGATCTTTGCAATTTAGAGCTCTGAGCGGCTCTGCAACTGTTATGGATAGACGTGTCGCTTACCACTAGGTGCAAGACTTGTTCATTCCATAATTTGATATCATAAAAAAAAAAATTTGTTAATTTTGTTTGTTGTTTCGTTTCTTGACGAGGTAGGGCCGAATAACTGTGTATTGGTATGCTGCTGAGTCATATACCTTTTTGACATGCCTTATTTAAGTTTCATTATTAATACAATAATTAATCTTACTTATTTATATTTTTTTCTGTATATGTATGTGTTATTTATTGTAATAATTAGTATTTTCGGTTGTTGTAGAGGAGATTGTTTTTAGATATGCGAAATAAAATCGGTTTCAGACAACACACTTACGGTGCTCTGATCAAAAAGTAAGTAGTTAAACTTATATTATGGAAATCGGAAACAAAGTACCACAAAACACCCAGGCCCGAGATAATATAGAAAAGTTAAACTTTTCTACATGAACCCGGCTGAAGATCGAACTTGGGACCTCAGAGATGGCGACACCACGATACCGTGCGCAAGTAACTCCACCACGGAGGTCGTCGAGTTAATTTTTATGTTTTGTTTATATGATACAGTATAACAAGATATCTTTGAATAATATGCAATGACTACAAAGGAAAATAGCAAACGCAGACTTGTTCCCTAAACTGTGTAACCTTTTCAAACCGAGAGTGAATAGGCATAATTTAGGTGTACTTATTTTTTTTTATTGTCTTTTTTATACCTACTTTTCTCTTTCATATCGTTCTCGCTTCTGAGCCTCTCGTACTTTTATCCCGCACTCTAGTTCTTTCTTTAACACGTCTCATTCACTGTAACGCGGGTATAACCCGCCTAGCTATATCTTAGTCTATGTGCTACTTTCATTTCTTAATTTCTACAAAGAGACTAATTACTCGGACGCTGCGCTTCTGTTTTTTTTTTGTAACTTTGTTCTTGATAATAAGAATGAAACTAGAATCATTCTTATTATCTGAATAATAAGAATCAAATTTAATTTGATTTTTATTTCTACACATAGTTTGTTCCTAAACATGTTTATCAAAAAATGTTTTCTTTTAAGATTACATTTCTTGTTCTTTCATTATGTACTTCCTTATTTCTATTTTTATTTGTACATGTATGTCTTATGCTAATACAGAAAAGGTGTAAATGTTATGTTGTTGACCTCATCGTCACTTTCAATTAGGTGAGACGAAGGTCAAATTTTAATTAAAAAAAAAATGTAAGTCATATCAGAAATATCTTTCGAAATTGCTTGTACTGCCCTGATTGTTTGTAGTTTTGATAAAATCAACGTTTGTAAATTGTATTTTCGCATATTCAAAAATAAATCTTTTTGAAGATGTTAAAACTTGTTTATATATATTTTATATATTATCCATAAACTGTGCCATTATTACACCTACTTTTGTGAAAAAGTGCTATTTTGATTATAAAGGAAGGTTTCAAAAATATAAAAATACTTTTAGTGGTTTATTAAATGTTTTAGGTTAGATAGCGCTATTTCTATTATACCATTAGATGCGAAATTATTATAGCAATTAAATGGTATAAAAAAAACGAAAAGGGCGTATCTCAGAGAGCGCCTTTTGGCTTAGCAGGCCAGGATAGTTCTATGTTAATAATTTATATTGAACAGTACAGAATCTATTGCCTTGTCAAATATAATTCATTACAACTGCGGCCCCACTCCCACATATTTAAATGTAAATCATTATTCACAAAAGACAAGTGAATATTTGCAATAGGCTTACCAGGAATTAATATGACATAGTCGGTAGCATTGTTTGTCATTGTCGTTCCCGGCGGTTGACAAATAGCTGTGACAACGCTTGGCTTGTTAATACTATGTCACCACTGAATGCCTCGTCTGTTCTTACCCTCCAGAGGTTTACTAATATATCCACGTACATTATACAACATACCTATGAGTATATTACACAGTATAGTGTTTGACAAAGTAACTTTGGACCTTAAAGTTAGTAGAGGCGTTAGCATTGATTTTGATCATTATTATTCATGTTTTCAGTTGTCGAAGCTTAGTTCTTTTACATTTCGTTATATAGTCAATTCAGATGACCTCAAATCTTGAAAGTTTTGTACCACTGATGCCCTATAGTTATGATAAAGGTGTCACCACACTTATCTACGCGAAGTCGCATTATGCTATTCAGAAAAAAAAAGACTTTATTGTTGGTGTAGTCGGCTCGGACCGCTTCGCCTTCGTCCAGGGAAGTACTTATTACCTCGCCTATGTTTGCCGCTAAGCGGTAATGTGGGCATTATTGTTTCGGTTTTGAAGGGCAAGGGTGCTGGTGAAATTACAGGCACATGTCCTTCAGATCTTTGCGATTTAAAGCTCTGAGTGACAATAAGGAGTGTCATTTAACACCAGGCGCACGACTTGCTCGTCCTGTCACTTGTTATCATAGAAAAAAAAATAAGCGTACAACGACTTTTTCGCTCTCATTGGTTAGACCTAAAGCTTTTTCAGTATTTCTAATTAGTTAAGTTTGCAATTGAGTGACGCTTCAATGGAAACTAGAGAGCAATGTGCAGAATTGGTGGCCAAACTAGTTGGTGAGGCATGGAAGAAGGAAACTACACTTCAAAAAAGATTTAAAAAAAAATAAAATTTTAGAGATATATTTACACTTCGGAAAGTAAACTTTTTTAAATTGTTCGTATTGCGCCCCGGAGGTTTCGTAGCAGTAGAGCTCCTTGTGAAAGAGTTCGTCCAGGGTAGTACTGCCACCTTACCTATTCTGTCGCCAAGCACTAATATGAGTATTACTACATTCCGGTTTAGAAGGGTAAGGGTGCTGGTGTAATTGCAGGGATTTTTTAACTTATGTCTCAGGGTGACGGGAGCGGTGGCAATGCCTATAAATGATCTTTGCGATTTAAAGCTCTGAATGGTACTGCAACTGTAATGGAACTCCCTTCCGGCACATGTCTTCCCTCCCTCTTATGATATGGGGTCCTTCAAACGAGGCGTGAAGAGGCATATAGGCAGGCAGGGTGGAGGTGGCTAGTGCAGTGAGGGTTTCATCGCTGCACTAGGTTCCTTCGCGTTTGGATACCACTTTCCACTTAACATCAGGTGGAGTGGAGTCATTTGCCTGTCATGTATAAAAAAAAAAAAATGTTATGGATAGGCGTGTCGCTTACCACCCTTGTTCGTCCCGTCATTTGATATTATAAAAATTAACGTCACTTGTTGGAGAGGCATGAAAGAAAAAGAATACACTTCACAACTAAAATTGAGAATTACTTAATAACAGTAAACTTGTTATAATTATTAATACAAAGATCGAACACTCAGAAAAAAATCCTTCGATACGGTCGGATTCGAACCGACGTCTTCTTGCTGGCTTAGTTGGTATAGCGTCTGGCACGGTATGCAAGAAGATGTCGGTTCGAATCCGACCGGATCGAAGGAATTTTTTCTGAGTGTTCGATGCTTTATTAATAATTATAACAAACTAGTGGAGTAATTTCACAAAAAATATTTGAATATCAATTCAATAAAATTTAATTAAAACAGTAAACTTTTTAAATTGTTTGGGGTAATCTCATAGTACAGCGAATTCTCAAGTTTCACACCAGGTAGTCGATAATGGTTGTATGGTAGCGGTAGTGACGATGGTTCGTATACCAATTTTTCACCTAAACAAAAACTACAGACAGTCATGCCAATGATCAAGAGTTTCTTATTTTTATTACTTACCAGAGTAATGCACAGAATATAGTAATGGTTTGACCTACGGCCTCTCAAACAGAAGTCGTGGGTTCGGATCCGAGATCACACTTGATATTTCTGATCTGATGTGCGAAATTTAATTTGAATTTTACCATGAGTATTGCGATGAAGAAAAACATTGTGAAGAAACTTGCACGTCGAAGAAGGTTCACAACCCCTGCAAAACGTGTGAAGAACCCAACTCGCATTGGACTATGACATCGCCTGAGAGAAGACTTGTGCCCAAAAGTGGGACGTATAAGTAGGTTGCTCACGAAATAAAAGCCCGTTCATCATCGATTCGCAAAAGTAGTTAAGCAAAATCCATTCATATTGACGTTTAAATTAGGCCATTTTACTTTGAGCGTAATGCATCCATTTTTTTTTTTGCAAACCACCTCCGGCACTATAATAATAATAATCTTTATTTCTCTCTCACAAAGTCATCCTATGAATAAGTAATTAACATTATCGATTTATTATTAATACATCTTTGTACGAGACTGGAGTCTTTACTAGGATTTGACCTGTGTTACGGATCTCCAGGCACTCACCAACCGGATTTCGCACTGAAATACATAATATGAAAGCGTTCCCATGTTCTAAATTACAGAGAGCGGGTTTTATACAAGATTATTATAATAATACAAAATAAAAGAAAATAATGGAATAAAACAAAATTGTGTGTGTGTTTGTGTGTTGTGTTTTTGTGTTGTTGCTACGTGTTGTATGGAGCAGTCTAGGTATGGGGGTCATATAGTTTGAATAGCTTGGAGATCTTCACTGCACTGATAATCGCACAAAAAATAGAATGATACGAATAGAAACTACTACCTACTTTTAATTCTTTCTCTAAAGGTATTTCTAGTTCCTTATAAGGGTCTTCTTCCACTGCAGTTACATAACACCGGATATCAATTACTATTGAGTAGCAATTCCCTCTTTGAATTCCATTTACAGCGCTCGGAAATAGGATTTTTTGCTATACAAAAAGGAATTACTTCACTTACTTAGTAAAATATTGCATCCTTATATTCCTTTGGGTTCACCTCCAGCTGGATAATTTGTTGCATTTAACTTAATGCCATATACTATTTGGTTTGATAAGTCTGTAAATGTGAGAAAAATTAAGTATTTTTTAAAATTATGGTTTATTTTTCTACGTAATCACCTTTTAACTCTATACACATTGACTAGCGATATCCCAACTTCTTCAACCCATCAAAAACACTCTGTTTCAGCTGCGAGTATCACTTCCTCATTTGATTCCAATCGGTAATAAAATCAGAAAAAGTCAAGTGAAGCCAAATCTGATAAATTCGTGGTCTGTGGCAAAAGTTCGTATTCGACTAGATTAATTCGAAATTCCGTTTTCTGCATCTTAAAAAATAATCTGCTTCACCTCACTTATTTATGTATATTTTTTCTAATTTTCTATTTAATTTATTTTTATATTACTCATAGCTCCGCACTACGGAAACCCTGTATCACAGGCACCATGGATAAACATAGATAATCACAAATTACACCCAAACTCACGAGCGAAATAAATGTAGGCCAGAACAAATATTTCTCCCGGACCAGTAATCGCACCTGGGACCTCTGCGTGGCACATCAGCATGTTAACCGTTCCGTCACGGAGGCAGGCAGTTATCAAACCGTTCTCGTATATCTTGCGAACAGCAGATCGCATTCAGTGATACCTTTACATTTTAGACAGGTGGATACACTAAGGCCCATTATAGTCAAACTATAGTATAACAACAACTAACTCCTTTGTATGGAGTTAGTTGTTGTTATATAGCAGCATGACTTGTATGTGTGCACGCTCGTCACGCGCAGTGTACGGACGCACATTTCGCATAATTTCGCGGTGCACTCGCATTGCTTAGCGCGAGTCGTATCACGCGCCATTTTGAAGCTTCGCTAGATTGTTATAATTATTAATACAAAGATAAAACACTTAGAAAAAATACTTCGATCCAGCTGGATTCGAACCGATATCTCCTAGCAAACCGTGCCAGACGCTACGTCAACTAAGCCACGGAACGAACCAGCGGACCTCACGAATTTTTGTATGTGCTTTTTGTCGAATCTTTGAATTTGGTTTCAACGACTTTTTAGCCGTAGCGCCATCTGTGAGAAATCTATGAAAGTATTTCGTCGCCCAATTAGATACCTTTACCACTACCAGCCCTGGCTAGAGATGTCGCTATTAACTGTAATTAAATTTTTATTGAATTGATATTCAATTATTCTTTGTGAAATTACTCCACGAGTTTGTTGTGATTGTTAATACAAAGATCACGAACACTTTGAAAAAACAAGCGTGCCTCAAATTTAGAATTGTTCATCATTTAATTTCTATTTCATAATTACACTTCCATGATCAAGATATTAATCCATGATACTGGCTTAAAAATCAATCAAATCAATACGTAAGTTATTTAATAAAGGTTATTTCAATACAGCATGTGAATACTATGATAAACATCTTAATTTTTTCAAATGATTTAGTTTACAATCCGTAAGTAATAATGTGACAACACTACACCCCGAGCGAAGTGTAGGCACAGTAGGCATTTACCCGCTGAAAAGGCGTGAGTTGCCGTATTTGTCTTTCTATACTTTGGTTAAGGTATGAAAATGTTTTCAAATACTGGCTACTAAAATGTAATAAATACTTTTTAGTTTAAAATTCATGTTATACTATTTCAAATAAAATCCAAAAGTTGCTAAATTTAAAATTTAAACGAAAGAAAAACGAAAAGAATTTGATGAAGGGATCTCATGGAAATCAAGGAAAATTTTTAAATTTTATAGGCATGCCAGTGTAGTGTTGTGTAGGCATTTACCCGCTGAAAAACGGGAATTGTCGTATTTGTCTTACTATATATACCATGGTTAAGGTATGAAAATTTCCTCAAACACTGGCAACTAAAAATGTTATAAATACATTTTAGTTTAAAATTCATGTTATACTATTTCAAATAAAATCCAAAGGTTTCTAAATTTAAAATTTACACGTCATACATTTGTTTTTAATCAACTTCAAAAAAAGGAGGAGATTATACGTTCGGATGTATGTATGTTATAAGTGTGTTTTCCGGTTTCTCCATTAATTGTGGACCAATTTTGAAAATTATTTTTTGTTTGAAGGGGTACACTCTCGAGGTGGTCCCTGGTGCCGATGGTGCTGTTTCGGGTTCGTTTCGGCTATAACAAATTACTAATTTCACAACAAATTAATAAATTCGACTTTAATACCTTTGAATTAAAGTCGACTTTTCACTTGACACAATACATGTAATCAACAAATTTTAATCACCGTCACCGTGACAACCAAAAAAACAATAAAACCAAAGAAAAGTAAAGAATGTACAAATGAGGTCGTAACACTTCCATTGTCACGAAGAAGTCAGAACCATGGAAATCGAAAAAAAGCCGATAAGCTAACTTTTGATGTCGGTTTTTTTAATGAAAAAGTTACAATAATTATTTTTGCATTCGCCTTGAAGTCGAATATCATTCTCGAATATGAGTTCTTACTTGATACTAGCATAGCTGCAAATGGCTCTCGGAACATTAACGATGTGTATAGAACGGATACTACTAACGAACGCACTGTGCTTTTTTCAGTTTGCCCCTTGTTAGTAAACAGATACTACGCTATCAGTTGTATTTGTTACATACCTATTGTTTGATCGGGCACAGTAAGTATAATATTTATCTTGTTACTGTTAATTATGCAACCTTCTAATACCCAGCAAAATACAATGGGAAAAGCGCTAAATGCTCTATGTACATTTAAATAAATAAATCTAGAAGAAAACCCTTACATCTCTGTTTGAAACTACAACCGACTGGCTTAATGACCACAACCTCGAAATCTACCTATCAAAAACTAAAATTATAAGCTTTCACCCTCATCAAAAGATCCCTTAAGATATTGGCCATACAATATGCCAGGGTACAGAAATAGCACCAGTTGATGTTTGTACATTATTAGGAGTCGACATAGATAAACATTTAAATTGGTAAAAACTGGTAGAAAAACTGAAAGCTAAATTGTCTAAATATGTATATGCTTTAAGGGAATTAAAAAACAACAGACTTTAAAACTACTTTATCTACCTAATATGCCTACGCATAAGCTTTGTTAAACTATGCCATAATTCTATGGGGCAATAGCACGAATACGCCTAGTATCTTCACTAAAGAAATTAGTTAGAATTCTCACAAATATAGCCCAAACAGATAGTTGTAAACCCTATTTAATCAAACATAAAATCATGACTCTCGCCTGTATCTATATACTAAAAATTGTAAATTTGTGCGAAACCATCAAGATTTATATCAAAATACAACGACATCCTAACTAAAAATGCACTTCAAAATAGAAACAGATTGGTAATACCATATTCTAGATTAAATATGCATTTCTTTAGTCCATACACCGTGTCAATAAAAATATATAACAAACTTCCGGAGAGTTTAAAGAATGAGCCACACAACAAATTTTTTTTTAAATACTTAAAGAAATTACTAATAAATAAAAGCTATTATTATATAAAAGATTTTTTAGAAGATGAAATTCTTGGTACCTGAGTTTTGTTAACTAGTTGTATACGTACTTGTTTAAATTTAGTTTTTAGTTACGATAGAAAAAGTACATATTAATTAAATTTAAATTAATTATGACTAGTCTTCTCTTTTAATATTTGCTGTACCCTATTTAGGGTCCATAATTTAATGTACCGACAACGGCACATCAGACTTCACATTTTTGTTTGAAAATCGCCTGCAGTGCAACGGAACAAGATACGTCAATATGTAGCTTGGTGTGCTGGTGTGTGTACATTATGTTATGGTATGCAAATAAAAGAATAAAGAATAAGGAATAAAGACTAAATGTACTAAATATAATCAAGGTTTTTGTTGATGCTGGTTCTTTACACATCAGCGGATGCTGATTTTATGTGTTTAAACAGAAACGCGAAATATGTACATCCTTACTGAATCCATCTACACGAAAAAGCTTTCTATTTTCTTTGGTATTGTAATAAAATATTATTTCAATGATTTTGATTAATATATATGAAAACAACAATCTGCCCAGCTTAATCGTTCTGGAGTTTTACCAAAGTTATATTTTAAAAACACAGTCACACAGTTACAGTCTGTTTCTGGAAGGTTTGTATATTATTCCATCATGCTTTTTAGGTATTGTCACGACTCGAACATCCTCGATGAATGTGGATGCTGATGCAAAATAAGTTATTATTACTAGTTATTACTTGAGGTAAGTCATTACTTGGTGCACACTCCGCATATTAGCTTGGTGCAGCAAGCGAACAGCTAGCTAGCTACAGGTGAAGACTGAAAATCAGCAATGCTGAGTCTTTAACATTTTTGTCCACATCACTCAATTGTTTTATTCTATTCGTTTTTTAAGTATTGTTTCTTATGTTTTGTGGAGAAATAAATGTCAGTTTATTTAGTTATTTAATGCCGATCTAGGGCATAAATAGTCATTACATCTCTCTAAGATATACCTCTTAGCTGTGAAAGTACATTGGATGGATTTCTTACAGGTGGTGGTACTGCAAAAGAAATTCGTGACATAAGATGGATTGACATTAGAGACGTAGGTTCGAGTATTGTTAGTTCGAAGAAATTTTTCTGTGTGTTAAATTTTTGTATTTATAATTAAAGCGATATTTTTGTTATAGTGTGAATTAAGCTTGATCTACTTAATCATAATAATAATATTGTTGTCTCGGTCCCAATCACTTTACACATTATGCGTCTACTGAAAAGGAAGAAAAGACCCAGAGCTCCAATTCAGCTAATTTTAAATCACCTCTGTTGTGTGTCGATAAAGTGTTAATAACGGGGTTTGCACAGACACTCAAACGCGTGTGATACAGCAATTGAGCGCGCGTATAAAGACGTTGGAAAGAAAAAGGAAAGACCGCGCGATTGCGCTCCTCAGTCGCGCGCGCAAACACGCACTCCAACACGCGCCAGTACGACGCGATCTATCTTGCTCTATCAGCCTTTACACGGACACTCTTTCCGTGTCGCGCGCGAAAGAGCGTTAGCTTAAAAAAATTCTAACAGGTAATCGAGCACGATTGCGCGTGCAGGTCTTCCCGTGCAATCCTGTACGCTCCTGATTACGTGCGATAGAGAGACTGTGTAAACGGGACTTTTGATAGGATTTTGTATACCTATTTCGCACATGACAACTAACGTAGTATTATCTTAAAATGGCGTTAAGTCATATTAATATTACCTATTAGTTTCAAAGCGACAGTGTTGTCTAGTCACTTTCAAATTAAATCGTATATGAATGACACATCAATATAGCGAAATTTTGGAATAAATTATTATTATAACGCAATATTTGAGATAATACTTAGTTAATTGTCAAGTACGATTTGGTATTCTGCTAAAAGTTAAGACTGCCTTTTTTTTATATCAAGTGACGGGACGAACAAGTCGTGCGCCTGATGGTAAGCCTGTCCTGAACAGTTGTAGTGCCACGCAGAGCTTTAAATCGCAAAGATTTGATGGGCACTACTACTACATGTGACATAACAGATAGAAGACATAAGTTGATAAGTCCCATGTGCCTGTAATTTCACCAGCACCCTTACCCTTCAAAACCGGAACACAGTAATGCTGACATTACTGCTTGGCGGCTGAAATAGGTAAGGTGGTAGTACTTGTCTGGACGAACACAAGGAGGTACTAATTCAACTACCATTACTATTTTTTTGTATTCTACTATTCAATGGCGAGTCGATGGCATAGACTATCAATATTGTATATATTTATTTTAAACAGTAAATTGCTAATTATATGCTGACAAAATTAAGATTTGCATAGTAATTCAACTGCCTCCGTGGCCGAACGGTTACCATGCCGGACTAAACTTACGGAAAAAACTTAGCAGAATCGAGCCCCAGATTCCAGCGGCTTTATTTCGTCCCTTATTCCATTGTCGTCATTAACCTACCAACAAATGGACAACGGGTGAAATACCAAGAAAAAATTGCCCGGAATTAACCTATATAAACGTAATAACATCTAAAGAAATATAAAGGAACTTTTCTTTTTTTGGACACACACATATACAACCACAAATTACACCCAAACTCGCGAGATAAATATGTAGGCCATGCAAATATTTCTCCCGGCCCGAGAATCGAACCTGGGACCTCTGCGTGGTATGGTAACTGTTCGGCGGAGGCAGGAACTAAAACATTTAAGAAAAATTCGTGAGGTTCGCTGGTTCGTTCCGAGTGTGATCTTTGTATTAATAATTAAAATATTTAATTTAAATCGTAACGTCATTGCAGCACTGCTTAATCTTGCAACAATATAGGTCCAAAAATTCGTCATAGCTTCTACTGGAAACTTAACAAAATGCATAATTTTTAGCTTCTAGTGACTACTTGAACACATGAGTAATGGAGCAGCCTGTACTAAATTCATTTTACTTGAGTAATTTTTACAAGAGTTTATTACACAATACGGCGTGATTGACAAGTGCGCTGTCGGTTGACTAAACGCAGACTGACTCGAGATTGATGCTCTATCGGCCGCTTTCTATAATTGATCCTGAATTTAAGATTGTTTTCTATCCAGATTTTATTCGATCCATCGATCGCTGCCGAATCTGTATTTCAATATGTCTATCTCGGCTCTAGCGCCCTTAAAAAAAGGATCGGTCGTTAATTTACTCCCTCTCTGACGTTTAGTTCCACGCAATCGGAGTAAAAGATCATTACATGAATTAGTGAATACAATGATGGTTATATTTCTAAGATTAATTTATTTATACATGTGATTTTGGCGAAAACATAAATTAATTGCAAACTTTCAAGTATAAAATATTTAAACCGTAAGTACGGCAAGAATAACGTGTTTCGAGGAACAGAATGGAACGTCTATTGTCCAGAACGGAACGTTTATTGTCAAACGAGCGAGACGGCCATATAGGATGGAAAAAAATAAAGGGACGGCGCGCAGCGGCAGCGGCGAAATGTTAGTGTCAATGTTTTGTTGATGTTTGTTCGTATTCGTGACGTGATAAATAATCTAAATTATAAAAATACCGTTTTGATTTGATTTTGATAAACGGCATTATTTCAGTTAAAACAAATTCATCTGATGTTTTGTTCAGCCTAAATTTGGATGTAAATTCAGCGTTAGTTAAACTTACCATGAAGTTTGTACGCCTAAACGTTCTTGAAGACACAAGCTGCTCTTGGTCGCTGTCGCTATTATCCCAGTAACTGTGCAAATGTTCAAGTTCACAGTCGCTATCACTTAAAAATAACTTCCATTTTTACACGATTACACAGTACAATCGGTCAAAATTGGAGGATCGCTACTATAGATCGAATACGTGCAAAATCCGATTTGTCAAAACTATGGATTGGATATTGAAAGCGTACAACTGTCACTATCATACAAATGTCAATCTAAAAATGCCGTGAAACACAAGATCGGAATAACGACCCATCGATCGGTTATTGAAATAGTAAAAATAGGATTTGGATTGATTATTTAAGCTTAGTTAGCAAATTATGGATTGAGATTGAATATAGAAAGCGGTGCAATTTAATGCCCTATAGGTTCGGACACTATTTAGCTCGAGCCCGACGTAATTAGTAGGTCAATGGTCGTAGATACAAAAACCAGAATAAAACAAAACAATAAGACTTGTAAAGGGCTGGCCAGCTATACCAAGGCAGGCGGCGGCGTCAATAATCTCAGTACCTATAGAGTACTAAAAAAGCCGACCTGAAAAGTTCCTGGAATTACATCTATTTGCCGAGTTTTATTGAAATCGGTTACCCGAAAGTGCGCAGAACCGGATTCATCCCCTAGTTTGCCATTCTTAAGGATGGAATATTTTCTTCAAACTTAAATGGGACCGGTACTAAGGTATCCTCAAAATTGGGCCACAAATGAGTTATCACATAACATACAATGGTTTGACCTACTGCCTCTCAAGCAGAGGGTCGTGGATTCGAATCCGGGCTCGCACCTCTGAGTTTCGAAATTTATGTGCGAAATTAATTTGAAGATTACCATGAGCTTTTCGGTGAAGGAAACATCGTGATGAAACCGCACGTTGAAGAAGGCTCACAACCCTCGGAAAACGTGAGAAGTCCCCAACCCGCATCGGGCCAGCGTAGTCGACTATGGCCTAAACGCTCGTCTGAAAGGAGACTCGTGCCCAGCAGTGGGACGTATAAATGGGTTGATGATGATACAAAAAAATATACAATCCAATTGAGAACATCCTCCTTTTTTAAGTCGGTTAAAAAAGGTCATACCATATTCTGATGTACCCTTAGGAGGTTAATACAACCTGTGTTCATAAATAAATGAGGTATGAATTTATTAATGGATATTTTTACAAATTTCTATTCAGTAATGGAACAATCCCGCTGGGACATTTCTTCGTTTTTAAAAAGCGTTAATTTAATTTCCCATAATGACCTTAATGTCCGAATGGAGAACCTTGTTCATTAATTAGGACAAATTTGTTTACGTATTGTAGAATTTAAAAACAAAAGCAACGATAGTAAAGTATTTAACTGGCAAATGGCTAACTAAATTCACGAAATATAATAATATAATAAAATAAAATCCGAATTGAATAAAAAACATTTCCAAATTACAAAATTCAAATTAAAAGATTCAAATCGAAATAATAAATGTAACTAAATAAAATTAAAAGTGTATTAAATTAAAAATTAATGTAATTTTTAATTGTTACCTATTCCAAATGGAGTTACGCCCTTCGTTTGCTCAATCCAGCACATCAATATTCAAAATGCAACCTCACATGACTCAACAGCGAAACGATCTTCCGCGTAAAGGTCTAGGAAACTGTCCGTGCGAGCTTCCACAAACATGCCTGAAGCACTACACCTGCTTGGCAGCTCCATCAGAATTCTAAACGAGTTGTTATACTGTACACGCAGGGCGTTATAGGCTCGTTTCCTATACCTAACACACAGGCTGCTCAAGTTCAAAGATTGACTGTAGGCTTTATAAAGCGTAATTATTACTTCATATGACCATTTCTTTTTCTTTCTGGCGCCAAGCAGTAATGTGAGCATGACTGCGTTTCAGTTTTAAAGGGTTAGGCTCAACTTATACCGGCACAGAGTCGAAACGTCGCGTCGCGTCCTATTTTTCAACTACAACGCTCGGGACGCGCGTAGTCGCGCGACGATGCTCGCATTAGTGCGCTCGGATCACACAATACATACATAACCGCTCACGCGATACATGCAGCCGTAGACACATACCACACCTAGAGGTGCCGGTGATGATTTTATACCGATTTATCGGATATCGAAGTTACAACAGGTAAAAGAACTAATACTAATTGCTATTTCACGTCACGTCACGACAATCGTGTGTGTTATTGTTTGGGCTGGTGATTTCGGTGTTTATTAACATACCGTAAGTAGTGTTTTTTAAGTTTACCCTGAATATAAATGTTTATAAACTATAGTTTAAGGACTAATTTCATGGTAAACGTTAGAACCACTCAAACGGAATATTATCATATTTACCCAAGTACACCAAAAATTTAATTAGTGCTTTTTAAGTGCAGGATTTGCGGTGTATTACTGCATTTTAGTTGAGATGTTTTTGTTGTAGTACGGAGGGTATTTATTTAGCAATGCAGAATAATAATTTTTATTTATAAAAACTTGTATTTAAACTGAATCCTTTTCTAATTTGCGAAACCAAATAGCCGCCATTTTGCGGTAGGATGAGCGCATCGCGTAAGCGGATATTTGCATGACAAAGATATGTACCTTAATAATGGGAAAATAGAGATGAATATTCATCTATAGGTGAAAAACACGACACGTCGCGACGCTTCGACTCTGCGCCAGTGTGAGCTGAGCCTAAGGGCGCGTTTAATCGACATGAATTTCATCGCGCTCACGCCGCACGGCTGCCGCGCGGCCGCCGCGTAGCGACCGCGTGCATCTAACTGTCATGGCAAAATACACTCTATTTATTTAGCCTTTACGTTTTAACTTAAACGCGAGCACGTGCGAGACTGGCTTGTGGTTGGTCTACACGGCGTCCGCGCGGCATTTTTGCATTGTTCCGAGGAATTTAAATGTTGTTGCCTAATAAATAATAATGCACACGCTCAACATAGACCCGCACTAGGGAAACCCTGTGTCGCGGGTGCCATGGACACACACATAGGCAACCAAACGCAAACTCACGAGAGAAATAAATGTAGGCCATACAAATATTTCTCCTGGCCCGGAAATCTAACGTGAGACCTCAGCGTGGCAGTCTGGCATGGTGACTGTTCGGCCACTGAGGCAATTGAATAGAATAGAATTCAGATTTGCCAGTAATGTACGTGAAAGCGTGGTAATGGGGTAATTTCATCAAGCGATGACGGGCGCAGTGGCAGTATCGCTTAGATCTTTGCCATTTAAAGCTCTGAGCGACTATTATGGACAGCAGGCATGTCGTTTACCACCACTACCGTATCAAATCAATAAATTGGTTAAAAATTACAAAAAGGATTTTTCTTTTTCAGTTCAACAACAAAAGATACGTTTAACTTACTTTGTACATTAGATATTAAATAATTGACTTTGAAAAATAAACTGCTTCTATGGAAAAACTAATAAATTTATTTTACCTCGACAACAACCGAAACATTCGTGTTGTAAAGAAATTACGAATGACTGTACTGAGACTTGGCGTTTTTGGTTTGACACGATAGACCAGGGGCACGACTTGGTCATCCTATCTCTTGGTGTCATAAAAAAAATGAGTATCGTGCGAACCTGCTGGTAAACATGTTACTCCTAACCGCCAACGCACTAAGCTCATTTTCTACATCCAGATCATATAAATAATGCTAGGATTTATCGTTAAACTTGCTGCTCTGAATTTTATATATTATTTGTGAGATTTCATGGTCTGTTAGAGATGATCGACACGCGTAAAGTCATTGAGTAAACGAATAATGTCATTGAGTAAAGTAAGAATGAATGAATGTCTTCATTAAGTAAATGATGAATATCATGAAGCGTAGTTTTTGGGTTTAATTAGCTTTTATTTCAACCCATTTACGACTCAATATGGGGCAAATACTTCATAATATGCCTTCGCAGAATATTATGATTTTTCCTCAACATGGCGTCTTCTTCAATTAGAATTACGTAATAATAATCAATAAAGTTGTTTGTAACTTATCGTTGAAGTTTGTTCTTGTTTCTTTAAAGAACTTAAAAAATTCCTTCTTATTCTGACGAAAAGTTGTTTCAAAATCATAATTTATTAACAAAAGTTTTTTCGTATTCAATTTATTATTATAGTTTATATTATATTATATATTATATAATTTAGTATTCATTCAAGTCCATGGATTATTCATTCCACATCGTCTTTGACAAGTGTCCAAGTTTTTTGTCACGAAAACTAACACACAATATAGCAACGCCTTATGAAATACTATTTAGTTAACTAAATACTTATACAAATTAAGCCATTTATATAATTAATTTAATATTATTATTAATAGAAGGATCAAACACTACAAAGAAAAATGCGTACCATATTCCAGCGTGACTATGGTCGAGTTTTAGAAATTTGACTAACCAGAAAAAAGTCGCTATTTAGTCGGTTCTAGTCGCAAAAAAACTAGACTGAGTCGGTCCGCCGCGCCGTTCAAAAGTTCCTAGGGTGTTTTACTGTCCATACTGGAATAAGCTTATTCCAGCGGCACCATTTCTCAATCTCGAGAACCACAAAACCTAGTTTAGATAAAAAAAAGTGATTTAGTCGGTTCTAGTCGTAAAAAACTAGATTTTGTCGTTACGCCATTTTGAAATTATTAAGGTATTTTACTGTCCACGTTGAAATAAGCTTATTCCGGCGGTACCATTTTTGAATCTCGAGAACCACAGCTCCTAGCTTAGATCTGATTACACCCAGAAAAAGTTGTGAATTATTCCATAATTAGCCCGTTTGTATAGAAAATATTGGATATTTAATTATTTTCATTGATAGGTACATTTACGTAGAAAAATCGTAATGGAAAATGTATATCTATACTCCGTCCAACCATTTCAAAACTTCGACCATGGTCAAGCTGGAATAAGGCACGCAGGAAAAATTTCTGTGATTTCACTGGTCTTGAACCAGCGTCTGTTGCCACACCGGGGTCACAGCATTATCTTTACTAAACAAACGCAAGTGTCAAGTCCAATCTGTTTACACTTAATGTTGCCAAAACGCACTACGTAATTTTCTGTGCCAAAAACAAAGTGATATCAAAATTCGAGTCACTTACCATTAACAATAAAATAATAGAATACTCAGATAGTGAGAAATACTTAGGCCTCATTCTTGATAACAACCTGACCTGGAAGCCGCATATTGTGATGGTTAAATCAAGATTGACGTCTTTAAATGGCGCTCTCCGCGGTATAGTTCGTTGTTTACCGCGCAATGTACGGTATACTATATATGTATAATTCATTAGTAAAGCCACACATTGATTATTTGATCGAAATCTGGGGTTCAGCAGGTGAAAGTAATCTTACTTATAATACAAATATCGCAAAATAAACTTATTAAACGATTATTTAATTATGGTTATCTAACCCCTATTCTAAAATTATATAAGGAAACAAAATTATTAGATTAGTAATATTTATAGTTACTACAACTTATAAATATTACTCATGCTTGCTGATACGAAAAATAATATCTAAAGAAATACATACAAATATTACTTTTAAATACAAACAAGAAAATACCCAATCGAAGCGTTTGAGAAATGCAGATAAAATGGTGTTGCGTCCACCTAGAACAAACTATGGCAAAATAAATATTACATACGAAAGTGCTAAATACGACGAACTACCTAGTATTATAAAGGAAACTAAAAAAACGTATAAATTCAAAAAGTTACTCAAAATACATTTATTTGACCAAAATAATAAAATTAGCAACAACACTTAAAACATATCGTACCGTAAATCTGTACTCGAAAAGTTATCACATCTAGTTATTGCTGCTCTATGTAACACGTTTGGCTTTGTTGGTTCAACGGCGCACTGGTTGGGTTTTTGTAGTAATGTTTTAAAATGTACCCACATTAAAATAAACAAAACAACATCGATCAAATTTTTTGTTCTTAATGTTCTTTTTTTTATAGTAGCCTAATTATTTTCTATCATTGTAAGTAAACACATTTAAGCTATTATTATTAATTAAGAGTGCAGGACGTTCGCGTATGCAAAATATTAATAAGTATTAATGTTTTGGTTAGTCCATAAGTTCTCATTTAAGTGAATTGTAAATTCTTATGAGAATAAATATCTGAAACCTGAATCAAAAATCAAATAAAAACCTATATTCCTAGATATATTTGAGGAGTGTAATAAACGAGCGAACTTAGGTTTTAGTAACAATATTTTGAGCTTCTTTATTTCCATGTTAACTTATTTTTATTTATGTAGTAATCAAACTAATGCAAAGAAATAAATTCTACTCCATCCGACTGGACTCAAACCAGTGTCTGTCACCTCAACGTGGCTACCACTCTACCAACTAAGCGTACTTACGAATTGAGCCTGCAATACTCACGAATTTTCTCTATGTGCTTGTTGCGGTCTTCGTATTGGGTTTCAAAATCGGGGAAGTTGGTCGAATTTCGTAAAATATTTGTTTATACAAAATAAATAAAATAAATATAAATAAAAGAGAAGCTGGTCACATTGAATAAAATGTTACTCATTTTGTATGAAAAAAAAACATCTAATTAAATTAGATCAACACTCTGCTGTCATATATAATTGTAAACATTACTGTAGTAGAAGTAAAACTTTATTATTTTTATTTATGGTCCTTTTTATGATACCAAACAATGCGACGAAGAAGTCGTGCCTCTAATGGTAAGCGATACGCTTGTCCATAACAGTTGCAGTGCCACTCAGAGCTTAAAATTACAAATTGACAAGTCCCATGTGCGTGTAATTTCACCAGAAGCCTTATTCTTCAAAACCAGAACGCGGTAATGCTCATATTACTGCTTTTACGCCAGAAATAGGTAAGGTGGCAATACTTCCCTGGACGAACTTTTTCACAAGGAGGTAATGCTACAATAGTCGGAAGGAAATCGAAAGCTTTCTCTACTTGTGCAAGTTTTGTCTATTTCACCCTATATTATGTATATATTATATACTCTATAAGTAGCAAGATCGTCGCATTGTTATACGAGAATGGAGAATGAAACAATGGAAATGTCTATTACGTAAATTGAAAACATTGATATTTTTTCTAAACATTTTTTTTTTGCAAAACTTTGCACATGAGCGATCTTTCAAGAATAAGCGGAAATGGAGGCTTTCTTTAGTCACAATATTTTTATTATGAACAATGATTATTCTACATAATTTTGCCAAACAATGAAATAATTGAAATGTTTGATATTTTTTTACGACTAAGCGACTAATTCTAGAGAAGGTAATCTACTCTAGAATTCGAAACCTACAAAATCTTGTCTTTTCTGGCTGCAGTCAAATTAAAGCTAGACGCTGTTAGTTCTTGAGATTGAAAAATGGTACCGCCGGAATATGTTTATCCCAGTGTAGACAGTAAAGGATATTTAACTTTGAAACGGTGGATCAACAAAATCTGCCTTTTCACCGACTTCAAAAAATAGATGGCGAGACATCGTGAGTGATAAACATGAAAACTCTGCCCATATATGTGACAAAACAAGTGCTTAATGGCTCAAGGCAAGGTTGCAAAATAAAAAAAGAACTGCACTCTATAATAACCAACCTCCATTACAATTTAGCCCATGATTGCACAAAATCTACCAAAGTCCTGAAAAATGTAAACGCCTACCATGAAATTGCTAATAAAAACTTCGATCAAAGAAATTGTATAATGAGGCCTACCTTACTTTCACTTTACATTTTCTCAGAAACTAATTTAACTACGAACAACATTATGTTTGCGTAACAACATCAAAATTGATAGAAATTTAAATAATAATGAAATTTTCGGACTTAGACAAAGTTTGTCTTATTGAAGACAGAGTACTTGTATAGGTGCTTTATAAAATACTTATTAGAGGTTCGGTGCCGTAAATTTCGTTAGATTTGTCCCATTGTGAAGTAAACCACCTTTTCTTAAAGACAAAGGAATATATTTGCAAGTTCAATGAAAGAAAGTGGCCTAACGTTTCTCTTACAAGACCAAAGCAGGTATTTTAAAATATTGTTAAAGTACGCGCTACTACTGGCGACGTCTGATTCTATGTCGAATTATGTGTCCGGGAGTGTATAAATTAAAATCGTTTAGTAATAATAATAAAGCGAGTAACCTTGCATTTTTATCCAACGCTCACGCGATGCGCTCATCCTACCGCAAAATGGCGGCTATTTGGTTTCGCAAATTAGAAAAGGATTCAGTTTAAATACAAGTTTTTATAAATAAAAATTATTATTCTGCATTGCTAAATAAATACCCTCCGTACTACAACAAAAACATCTCAAATAAAATGCAGTAATACACCGCAAATCCTGCACTTAAAAAGCACTAATGAAATTTTTTGTGTACTTGGGTAAATATGATAATATTCCGTTTGAGTGGTTCTAACGTTTACCATGAAATTACTCCTTAAAGTATAGTTTATAAACATTTATATTCAGGGTAAACTTAAAAAACGCTACTTACGGTATGTTTTCAATAAATAAACACCGAAATCACCAGCCCAAACAATAACACACACGATTGTCGTGACGTATTTTAGAAGTTGTTTATTTTTTTTAAATGACAGACCCAGGCATTAAAAACTTTATGGTTTGCTAGAGTAGTTACCGAAATAACAATTAGTATTAGTTCTTTTACCTGTTATAACTTCGATATCCAATAAATCGGTATAAAATCATCACCGGCACCTCTAGGTGTGGTATGCGTCTACGGCTGCATGTATCGCGTGAGCGGTTAAAGGGCTAGAATAAAAAATATAGTTAACATCGAAGAAAATGGTTTCTCCGTTTTTTTAATTCAAATTTTCAATAAAGGCTTAAGGAAATGACGTTTAGTATACCAATTTCAAAGTTGCATAAAAGTTCTTGATCAATCATGCATTGTTTAAGCTAAGGGCATTTAATATTAAAAATGCAAGGTGACTCGAATTATGTATCCGGGAGTATATTCAGTAGACACAATCTAAAGCCGAGGATTGTAGTGTGTCAGTCTTCCGACAAATTTGTAGTGGGTTCCGCGTGATAGTAAAATATAAATAAAAAATAAATATTATCGAGTAATTTTAGATTTATCCTTTGTGGTGTATAGATAATAAAGGTACGCTGCGGCCAGCCCGGTCCCGCCATTACGACTCTAGATATCGATGTGAACGGACGTATCGCACGATCACGTTAACTAACCACAAACTTTTTTTTGAACTTTGCCTGTACAAAGTAGTGTAAATGTCAGATTCATAATAAATCCCGTCTTTACTTATAAAATACAAATCCAAATGTTGTGTTATGGTCTCTTCATCACGTCAGCTAGTGGCAAAATCACAGACTTTTAAATCAACCCATTACGTCCAAAATTACACTGGCTTAAAATTTCCATACTAAAAAGTGATATTTTATGCAAATTTATAGAAGAATATAGAACATTTTCTGGTAACTTTGAAACACTACTATTATAGGAAAAATAATAGATTTATTATATTAAAAACTTAATTTATATTATTGATGCAATACTGTACATTTGCTCAAGGTCACTGTATTATTTGTGAGGTAACTTTCTAGGAACTTTAACTGAAGTTGGCCCCCACTCAGACTCCATTTTTTTTTGCTGTTGCGTAGCCGCCAGACCCGCGTTGTTGTGGTATTTTAGGTATCAATACTTTTTGTAACATTATAATACAGGGCCGGATTAATTAAACCCAGTAGGGTGCGGCTTAAGGGCGCACAATATCAAATGACGCATGCTAAATAAAATATTTGTTAACCATTAAAGAAAATATTATATTCTGCATGTTGAAGAAGGTTCATAACTAGAGAAGGGGAAATGCCTGGGTTTGAACCCGGCGTTTAAATCGGGTTACAACTCATTAACGCGGGGACATCGAAGGCAAAAACTATTTATGTAACAAAACAACTGCTTAAATATTTATTGTAGTTAAGCAACAGGCGCACGACTTGCTGTTTAATACGTCAATTAATATTATTAAAAAAGTTAGTAGTAAGTTTTGTTCAAACTTAATAGTATTATTACAAAATGTTTATTGCTATATATGTATATTCAAAAGAAATTCAAATCGTTTAAATCAGAAGTAAACGATTTAATTATTTTTTAATATTATATATATTTTTAATAGCTTCGCTTGAGAATTGAATAAAAATAAATCCATGCAAAAAATCGTTACATCGTATGCAATTGAATCGATCTTCATCTAATTGTTATGAACATCCTTAGCAGTGAGAATCAACAGGATTGCGTGTTGAGTATTGTGTGGAATTTGTATTAAGTATGGAATTATACCAAATTCCATATTATTTTACGCGTATAACGTTTCCGTATACGATTTTGGGCAGAAATTGGTTAAAAACCGATGTTTTGGTTGATGAGTTGATTGGGGTTTATCCCACTACTATCTCTGGGTTCTCTTCTTCTGGGTCAGGCTCTTGTTGGAATACACTCCTCACTGTACATAACCAGCTCCTCTCTCTCTCTATTCTCTAGTTGCTTACTTTGATGTTCTTCTTTATTTGTTCCTGCCGGCCGAATTTTGGGCCGAAATGGGTTAAGACTTCGAACTATGGGTAAAAACTCAGTTAAAACCCGCCTGGGTTGATTGAGTTTTAACCCACTGCCCATCTCTATTCACAACTCTTGGAAAACGTACAGGTCCCCATTTCGCATTAGACCATCGAGGCAAGCTAAGACCTAAGCTACCTCTTTTGAAGAATGCTGTGCCGATAATCAATTTCCATTCCATGGATACTAATAATTATATTGGGTGAACATTTTTATTTGATTGAAGATAAGTAGTATTTCGTTGTTTATTAGGATCGCCATGCACTTAAACGGGCCAATTTGTCGGTTAAATTTAAAAACCTCGCAGCTCCGTTTTAAGGCGAAATCCCGTTTTTAGTCTTCAAGCGCAATATCGACCAATCAAAGCTTAATATAATTTCTAGACCCATTCTAGTTACACAGTATTTTTTTAATAACCTCAAGTGACGGGACGAACATGTCATGCGCCTGATGGTAAGCAGCACGCCTATCCATAACAGTTACTGTTCCACTCAGAGCTTTAAATTGCAAAGTTCTGAGTGGCACTACCACCGCCCTCATCACTCCGTGACACAATTTGACAAGTCCCATGTGCCTGTAATTTCACCAGCACCCTTCAAAACCGGAACACAGTAACGCTGACATTACTGCTTGACGACAGACGTAGGTAAGGTGGCAGTACTACCCTGGACGATCTCTTTCACAAGGAGCTCTACTGCTACTAATAAATATATAATCATTGACACAATTATATCTAGATTCTGTTTTTTGTGTCTACTCAAAAGTTCACGTTAATGGTGGTACGAGGTTTAAAAACTAACTTTACTTTTTAACCGACTCTAAAAGGAGGAGGTTCTTAATTCCACTGTATTTTTTTTGTATGTATTTAAAGTGATAACTGTGTTAATCGATTTTGATTATTCTTTTCTTGTTAGAAAGAGTATATCTCAGTATTGGTCCCATTTAAATTTGATGAAAATATTCTCTGACCTCTGAGACCCTTTTCTGGTATAAACCGTCAAAATGAAATGTTCCACTTCTAAGGGTGGTGGCAAACTAAGGGAGGGGGACCGATTTCAATAAAACGTGGCCATACATACATATATATATTCCATATTCCACGAACATTTGCGGCCAGTTTTTCTAGTACTCTGTACTGAGATTATACACGATAGTATTATGTTTCTTTATACAAAATATGGAAAAGAAGATACAGTAAGCGGTGCCGAGTGATACTGTGCTGCGTCCGTAAAGTCCGGCCATACTGACAACGCTGCTGTACCTGTCGCGACTACATTATTCCACGAAGTCTGAGGAGAATGTGGAGTACATCAGGTTAAAAGCCAAATACACCCTGAGTGTCGACCGGTGGACTGTTGACACAACGTGAATTTTAATTCGTTTTTGCTGGGAGTACCGACCGAACATCTGTCGATCTTCGCACAGGAAAAGTTTTGGCCGAAGGGTGTCGCATAACGGCGATTCCGGAGGCTGTTTACCTGACACCAGATTAAGTCACACGTCGTCGACAAGTGCAATACGTGTAGATTAGTTATTTTATTGATTATATGGGTCAAGTGGAATGAAATAAATGTCTAAATAAATAAATAGACATTTCTTTGAATGATAAATAACAGCGATTTTTATAATGCTTATTTTAATGCAACGTCGTGTCACCTGATTGTAATAATTTGAGACAACTCTCATTTTAAGCGACAGGCAGTGGCGTTGCATATCATATTATATATAAATCCAACCAATTCATTTGCTGTCAGACCGGGTGTTTCTATTGAGCAATCTATTGACATTGTTCAATCTACTAGGGTTTATCATCCTGTTGACATTTGAACTCAAATTCCAATTATTAAAATTAATTAACAAGACAACAGAAACTCTGGCAATAGGTCGACAGTGAATAATGTTAGTGAAATGGATATTAGAAACAGTATCCGTGGAACACCTTGTGAAATACTTTTTCTAGGGAAGTCCTAATCCACCTTACCTATTTCAACCGCCAAGCAATAATGTGAGTATTAGTTTCGGATTTCGAAGGGTAAGGGTGCTGGTGAAATATCGGGCACATGTGTATAATCATAATAATGTGCCTGTTATTTCTCCAGCACCCTTATCATCATTTGATACGCGTCGTGTAACTGGGCGCTCAGTTTGACGGGCGTAGTGGCAGTGCCCCTCAGATCTTTACGATTTAAAGCTCTGCACTGCAACCGCTTACCATCAGGCGCACGTCTTGTTCGTCCCGTCATTTTGTATTTAGCCCGTTTAAATTTCAACGGGAATCTGACAACCTAAGACGAATTTTAGATTTAATACGTCTCTACTGAAAAGGTCACAAACAGTCTTTAACCTTTTTGCTTAATTTACATAACGACCTCGGTTGATGCCAAATGAGGGGGCCCCGGGTTCGATTCCCGGGACCACATTGGTAAATGAATTTTTACAAATTGGTTGTGAGTGTTCCGTTCCGTGCCTTGAAGTGTTTCGTTGCTCTGGTACGCATAATACGAAAATCACCATTACAAGCAATATAAAACAAAAGAGGATAATAAATAGGGCAATTTTTTGTGTACACTCCTCACCGCTCTTTGCCCCTACTATGAGTTTATTGTGACAGTTGGCCGTGTAAATATTTTATTAACAAAATGTATATTCTTTTCTCCGCTAGAAGCGTTGCCATGCTAAATTGTGAATGTGTTATACGATCGCTAACAATAACTGTCACTGTTAAACTCATAGTAGGTACCCTGCAGCAAGCGAAAAGCTACAGATGTAGACTGGAAATCAGCTTTGAGCTTTTTTCAGCCTTATTTCCGTAATAATTTACTTACATTTTTTTATTTATTTATTTGAACCAGGCTACTTATAGACCTTGTAATAAATAACTTATGGACAAATATACATAATATGATATAATATAAAGACGAATTACACTGCTCGGCTACGAGTGGCGCAATCTGGTGTCAGGTATAGTGAGGTTTTAAGGCGTTTTGTAACGACTGGACTCCGTTTGACAGGACTCGACTCTAAAATTAAGACTGGGGGTTCGAGTTTTTATTAATAAAACTCAGTCGTTATACTGAAGGATTCAAAAGACTTGAAAGACTTAAACGACTCGAGTTGTTTACAAAGGACTTATACCTATTTTATGTCTTATTATACCCGAAGTCTATAAATAAAAATGACGTAAGTTGTATGTAGTAAATAATCACGTTTATTTACTTATGACAAAAATCGTAAAATAAATACCTTAGGTAGAAATAAAATCACACCATACGGCTCATGACTCGCGACTCCCGAGACTATGAGCCATATGCGCATATGCGCCAGTCTTTTTAGTCGTTTTAGTCCTATAAGTCTTTTAAGCTTCCTAGGGTTAAAAGACTTCGATTCTTAGTCTTCAGTTTTAGTCTTATGACTCAAAACTTGAGAGTTAAAAGACTAGACTAGTCGTGAGGCGTTAAAAATTAGTCGAGGTTTTTTAAAAGGCCTTAAAAGACTGGGTCTGCTATTCTGTAAACGCCGATATACGACACCCTTCGACCAAAACTCCTTCTTCATGAAGGTCGACAGATGTTCGGTCGGTACTCTCACCGCAAACGAATTAAAATTCACGTTGTGGCGGGACTACATCTACTCGACCTTCAATTTGGCTTCTAGCCTGATATACTCCACTATCCCAGAGTTCGTGGAGTAATGCAATCACGACAGGTGCAGCAGCGTACAGTCGTCGGTATAGCGGGACGCAGCAGAAAGTTCGATCCTGTCTTTCTCTTCCTGTCTGTTCTTTCTCTTCACCACCTTTATGAAGCCGTCCTCGTCGCACCTGTCCGTCTGCCTCTGTGGCTTTGCAACTTCAGAGGCAAATACACGAGAATTTTTTTTTCTCGAATTTCGAAGGACGGTGGTAGATGCAGCTATAGCGGCGTATGCAGTATGCGTGCAGGGGTTGACGTGCACACATGTGACGTTTCCGACAGCGGGGCGCGTCGCATCATAGTTTGATAATAGTTCTGAATATTTTTGATAAATAACTTTGAATTGATTGAATTTGAAATGAAATTGAATTGATATTCAATTATTTTTATGCAAAATGACTCCACTAGTTTGTTACAATTATTAATACAAAGATCGAACACTCAGATTAAATTCCTTCGTTCCGACCGGATTCGAACCGACGTCTTCTAGCATACCGTGTGAGGCACTATACCAACTAAGCCACGGAACGAACCGGCGGATCTCACAAATTTTTCCATGTGCTTGTTGTCGTATCTTTTTCGACTCGAAGACGTCGGTTCGAATCCGGCCGGATCGAAGGAATTTTTTCCGAGTGTTCGATCTTTGTATTAATAATTGTAACAAAAAATTTTTTTTCAAACTTATTTCATCGTTATCGTCAGCATCATCAACGTCCCACTGCTGGGCACGGGTCTCCTCTAACGAGAGGATATGGGCCATGTTTTAATAGTGGACCTTCTTCAATGAGCCGGTTTTATCCATTTCATACCAATTCGATACTTCGTCGCATTAAACGTTTCCCGTAATTCCATGATTTATCGGAATTTGAGAATACAATATAGATACTCTTTTAATACTCATCGCGTTAGCCTAGTAGGATAATGGTTGCTTCTCAATGTAGAGTTTGACGGTTCGAATCCCCGAGGCAGCATGTAATCAGTTTTCAATACTTTATTGATTTTACATAATGTTATCAAGATGTTACAAAATGTAGAGTTTTATGGACTCACCATGGGTGCGAGAATTGTTTGTTTGTAATCATTGACTTACAAATAAATGGACGACGGGTCTAATACAAAAACCACGAAAAAATGTCCCAAGTCAACCTATTCGAAATTTAAATTGTTATGTCATCGCAGTACCGCGCTGTCCGTAGAACAAATGAAGACTAAAGCGGAGTGTCGCGCTCTGTATACGATTTTAGCGCCTTACAAGTGCGGACACTTTTTAGCGCGGACCCGACGTCCATATAATTGTAAGTCAATGGTTGTAATGGAATGATTTAAGAGTTTTTTTAATATAATGTCAAGTGACGGGACGAACAAGTCATGCGCCTGATGATAAGCTACACGCCTGTCTATAACAGTTGCAGTACAACTCAGAGCTTAAATCGCAAAAATCTGGGGCACTTGGCAGTGCTGCAGAATGATGAAAGAATTACTAAAATAAAAATAAATGTTTCCTTGTTTAAGAATAAACCCATTAATTACACGAAATATTTAAAATTCTTAAAAAAAGTATTATTAAACAGTTAATTTATTTAAATAATGAAGAAAGAAAACAAAATTAAGAATTACATTAAATTAAATTTAAGGTTTAGTTAAAGGTAAAATAATTAATTTATTTCTTTATTACAAAATGTATCGGGATATAAGGGAGTCTTCGCTTAAAAAGTGGTGCGTAGCGCTCACTCTCGTAAGAAAAGACGGATGTGTTTTACGAATTATGGCGAAAAAATCGTTTACTCTATTCACCGCAAACATCCCAGACTACACCGCCAGGGAAGTCGCATCATAGCACGAAATGCATTGTTATATTGAACTCTGAATTTATCAAAAGCTCGCTTAGTATAATGATCCCACAATTGACTAATGTAGAACGCCTTACAACATCGAGTTAGAGACGAAATGTCATTTAATTTGTTTGAAAACTATTCTGCCAAATTTTTACTGTGACAACTGCGCTCTTATTGGCCAGCCCAAATTCGGAACAATTAACGGGTGTCGACAATTGTTTGACTTCAAATCGATCAGTTTAACTTGAGCTTTGCTATAATGGACGAAAATTACAAAATTACATATTTAATATTTAATTACCGATGACATGTGATCCCGTTTGTTTTGTAGTTACGTGTATTGCTGTTTTTCACACACCACCGAATGGTACAGCCCCCATCGTTAGAGAGCCCCCGTTCTTTATGAAATTAACTAAAGAATATTCTTGGAATATACGGAGACTGTACTATTTTAAGAGTTGATGTTTAAAAGTGATATAAGGCCTGAATTTACCTGAAAAGTTGCCAGGGATGGATGCCCATATTTCATCTCTATTTCTGGTTATATACTCGATGCCTGACAATAAGCTCGGATTAGAGTTAATTTTTACTTGAACTGAGGAGTGACCGAATCGGCATGCCAACACTTTTTAATCGACTTTAAAGAAGGAGGAGGTATGTTACACGATTACTCCGGATTACCATTTTTGAACCGATTCTGATGATTTTTTTATTGGAAAGGGGGTACTTTAGTACTGGTCCCATTTAAATTTGAAGAAAACATTCCACATTAACCTATTTCAATAAAACTTGGCAAATAGATGTCATTCCACAAACTTTTCTGGTCGGTTTTTTTTTATAAAAAAAGTTGTAATTATCATAACTATGTTCCGCCTCTGCCGCTGATGATAGTGATCTGGATAATTATCGTCTTACAATTTTATAGTATGTATATGCCCTAAGTATTTAAAGCTCGATAGTATAGTGTGGTTCATTGTAACAGGCGGGATGACACATTGACTTACAAATAAATGGACGACGGGTCTAATACAAAAACCACGAAAAAAATGTCCCAAGTCAACCTATTTAAACGTAGTGACATGTAAAGGAATATGAAAAAGCTAAAACGTTAAATTTAAATTGTAATGTCATCGCAGTACTGTCTAATTTTGCTTGCTTCGCTGTCAGTCGAACAAACGAAGACTAAAGTGTGAATGACGCTCTGTATACGATTTTAACGCCCTATAAGTTCGGACACTTTTTAGCGCGGACCCGACGTCCATATAATTGTAAGTCAATGGGATGACATCTTAATTTTAACTGTTTTTGAAAGACAATTTTGTGTTCTATTTTTTTCTATTTAAAACGGATATTTGACCATTTGTCACTTGCTGCATTTTAGTTAGTGGACGGCAGATCTGCTCTTCTGTCACATCTAAACACCATTAGTACTGTCATTTTTACGTTATAGTTAAAGCCATGCGATGCAGTTTAACGTTCATAAATAGAAACTAAAGTACGTATCGTAATATTTTGACATTTTGATTGATTTTTAGATGGACACAAATTCACTAATTTAGTGTTGTTAAAGGCTACAATGAATAGGCATTTTTAAATAAACGCCTACTATCGTCGATTATAAATCACTTAATATGCGGTGACATTATGACCAAGCATGAGTTTCGTAAAAATCATTATTTCATTCTAAAAAAAAAAACTCTACCTCAAAATTTGGCTTATTCGTTTTCGTTGAATTAGTTATTGTAATTACCTCAGCAATAACTGAAACGTATATGAAAGTCCTCGTCAAAATGAATCATTATTATGTAAACTCCGCGCACAATAAATCACGCTACTTACATTATTCTATACCTCCTATTAACACTACGACACCTCAATTTTTGGACCTGTTCAGTGTTTTTTTTTTCACAAACTTCGTTTTTTCGTTTCTTTTTCCTTTCTTAATTTTTTTATTTGCAAAATTACGGGAGCTTGCTATTAGTAATTAAATATGGCTGTTTACAAAAATAATAAAATGACCAAAAAATAAAGTTGGCGTAGTGTTTTGTATTTTAGTTTTGTTTTTTATTGTAGTTGTTATGTATTTTTGATAATCTCAGTACAGAGTACTAAAAAAAACCGACCTCAAAAGTACGTGGAATAACGTCTACTTGCTAAATTTTATTGAAATATCCCCTAGTTCGCCACTATACAGGACTTGACACTGGAGATAATAAAAATAGGTTCTCACTGCGACACTACTCAAAGTATATTGAGAGAAAAACGCCTTGAATTGGAGAAATAGCAAAATCAACCATTAAAGTAATTGCTCCTAAATTAAAGTTAGGCGCTATTTATAAAAATGAATCTTCATGCGTGAACAGCCACCCTTCGAGGTGGATGATTTTCTTCAAAATGAAATGGCACCACTATGGAAGTACCCCTTTTCTAACAAAAAAAAAATCATGAAAATCGGTTCACAAATACCGGAGTTATCGTGTAACATACATACAAAAAAAAGAAAAAAGAACTTAGTCTAATTGAAAACCTCCTCCTTTTTTGAAGTCGGTTAAAAAAAGAACGATGTGTTTTTTATAATTAAAAGAACTTCTATAAACGCGTCACTGTGACCCTGAACATAATATGTTTGCGAAATCATCAAATTTCGAATTGTTATTATTATTTTCAATAATCCAAACAATTTAATGTGAATTCATTTTTTATTATTTATTATTTTAATAGTAAGCTTTACTAAATAATTATTTTTATTTTATTAAATAATATCTCAAAATATTACGTAACAGATACAAAGACAAAAAAATTATATAAAGACAATATAAATTAAACAATCTTTAAATGTTGATTGTGTTTCGTTATTTTAATTTAGGTACTCGTAAAAAAACTATTGTTTGCAATCATTACATAATGAGGTCTTGAAATGTCGTATTTATTACTATGTACAACTATCGCATAGAATGCTATTCTACTCTCTTCTTTAGCACCTGAAAAGATAAACAAAGGGTCCCTCTCGAGGCTTTCATTATTACACCAGTCTGGTGAAATAATTCACAATAGGTATATATTTATTTGAAATAGTTTTATTAAAATACATTCCATGGTTCCGCTCTATTTGCACTTCGTAATTTTCTGCCGTAGGATTGTCTCGTAGAAATTGATTAACAGCGCTTGTTGAAGCTGATTCTGATGATATACTTTATTACAGTTATGTTTTGTCATTCATTCACACATTCATTCAGAACTTGCACGGTCAACATTCATGCAACGTTGTTGATAAATGTTGACCTATAAAACAATAGATAGACGGTAAAATATTAATGGCATTATTTTAAACAAATATGCTAGAGGTTAGTTTAAGAGTTTGGTCTAAATGAGGACAAAACAAGGACAAATTGGATTGCTGGGGTTCTCTTTCACAAAACAACAGATGTTTTAGGTTTTAAAGCTGTATTTTTATAAATATTTTACGACTTATTTACCACATATAATAACTTGTTTACCACCCGGTAAGCGATTTTTTTAATAATAAGTCTAAGTAATAAGAAATAATCGATCATATTTTACTTATTTATTACCTGCTAATCATAATCGAACAAACAATATTGTGACAAGGGTACACACGCTCACTGATTGGTTATTTTTAAGCACATATCTTTCTGTAGAAAAATTCGACGTAACTTACAATTTTTATATTTAAATTCTTTGTTACACTAAACAAAAACAAAAAAAAGTAATCATACAAGAGGTGAGTAAAGGTGAATGTGCGTCTTTAAAAGAGATGTTTTCCAGCCAACCCCAGGTATTGCGAGCAAAAGTAATAAGCGGAATATAGCGAATATTTTTGACAGAAAAAAGTTTTCTATTCCTCTGAAACATCCAGTCGTATATTGTAATAATAATAATTCATTTTCATGAAATTGAAAGTTCCATTAGTGTTGTAATGGTATTTCTGGAATAGTAGTGTAACAATGCGACCTCCTTTTGTATCTTGAATCGATCTTTCGATTCCGATTCCTGTCATTCTCACTTTGTTTTCGTTTTGTCGTCACTCTCTGCCTAAGTGGCTGAAACGAGCAGTGCTGCTAGTTTAATTTTAATCCTTTTACCAGTTCTCAACCTAATTCAAATGCCAATTTTAACACCTATCTAACCTAGTAATATTGTATAACAAGGCCCTTTCGGGGTAAGTCTGTCTCACGTTTTTAGTACTTAAGTAAGGAGTGTTTTGTAGCGTTGTACCTGTTTTTATATCCTTTTCTTGTTACAGCCTTTCTTTTTGCTTTCGACTTTATTACTTATGAATTAAATTAGGTGGATCGAAATATTCTATTTTATTGCCGTGATCCTGGAAGTAGTAAACCAATAGCGCATACGTTTTAAGAACCGATTGTCTGCCGACAAGCAGTAATGCGAGCATTACTGCGTTCCTGTGAGGGGAACTGTGTCTTAGAGTGACGGGCGAAATGACAGTGTCCAGATCTTTGCGATTTAAAGCTGAAACTGTGAGTGGCATTGCCACTACTGTTGCTACGGCGTCTCGCTTAGACCAGACATGACCGTTCCGTTACTTGATATAAAAAAAAAACTTGGTTGTACTGTAATCATCAATAATCTACCTTCATCTTCTACTCTAAACTTGAAGACGGTAGGCGGAAATCTGGCGATTAACCCCTCAGGTATAAATATGTTCAGAAGAGACATATGAGAAGATGTAACATCGAGCCGTCTCAATGGGAAGATTTGGCAGCACTGCGCCCTGAATGGCGGGGAATTGTGAAGAGGCAAGTCCACAAGTTTCAAAAGCGGCGTAAAGCTTAACGCGAAACGTGACGAAATAAAGGAATATTAACTATAATTACGATGGCAGCATACTCACGTACCCTTAATGTGCACGAGAGTTACACTAGCCATCTTCGAGCGCATCAGCGCCAACTCAACTGGGAGTAGAAGTGGTCGCCTTGACCGAACGCGGATAGATAGGGATAGGCAAATGCGTTTAACAAATAATAATAATATAATAGTTTCTTATCTCAACACCAGGAATAGATCTTACATTAAAATAAAGACTAACAATATTAAATGTTGTAACCTTTGTGAGAGACTGGAGACCGTACTAGGCAACTAAATGTGTATAAAACTCACCAGGCTCTCACTCACTTATGATACCTAGTGACAGGACCTACCCTGAGACATAAGTTGACAAGTCCCATATGCCTGTAATTTCACCAGCACCCGTACCCTTCAAAACTGAAACGCAGTAATACTAACATTACTGCTTGACGGTAGAAATAGGTAAGACTCCACGGCTACTAACACAAAAGTAGTCGTAAATAAAAACAAATCAACTGTGGATTTAGTAAAAGGATTGTTCTCTGTTGTATAAAGCTATCTTAATGCTAAACATAACGTGCTAACGCATGTATTTAAATGTGAGTAATTGAATTTGTGTGTTTGGATCTGTGCATGTATGTTTATGTGTAGCGTATTAGTGTATGAGTTTAATAGCCAAAATATTATTTAAAAACGGCAAAAACATTTTTACCTCAGAAATAAAACACTAAACATTTCTGTTCCTAGTTTTGTAGTTGTTGAGATGTCAGCGCATATCCTAAATCGTGATACGATTGTACGATTTCAAACATAGGAAGCTTCAATATAAAGCAGAGTGTCTTTCAATGTACACTTACTTTGTGCCTGGAACGGAATGTAAAACGAGTGTAAGGTGATATTTACGACGTATTTATACATGAATTTATATACAGGTGTTAAGAGCTAGATAGTGGGTTCTTTCTTTGGATAACCACACAAACACAGAGTTACTGGAATAAAATTAATTAATACAAACGTTGTAATGTCTTAAAAATATTAAATATTCCGCGGATCCAGAAAATGTATACATTATATACTCAGTTCTATTAAATGAAGTCATACAAAAGTGCGACATATTACTAACGTACACTTTTGTATACAAGATACAATCGTTAAGTGTGCCCAGGCGATTATTCTATAAAAATAAGAGATATCAAAAAGTTTTCAACTGATATCGAAATTATGTTACCTAATGAGTAAATCGACATCATTATTTTTTTAAATTAAACTAAAAATATCCAAAATGTTAGCATTAAACTCTCTCATACGTTTAATATGACATTCGTAGAGAGGCTTTAGCTTTCCTACTGTAAGAGGTAACAATAGGTTAACGGATAACAAAACTGCTATAAATCAAGTACTGAAACTATATTTTAATTGAATAAAAATATAATGGCGTAGTCAAGTCTTTGATCAAGTGTGAGTTGTCCATAAAAATGAATAAAATTTATCAAAATTTTTTTGGGCTGATCGACTCAGTTTCATGTAGGAATCATTTCATTGTATGGGTCGACAAAAATCGGGACACCAAAAGTGGGTCAAATTTACTATAAAGCTTTTTCATACAACCGTCTAGACAGGCAAAATTACTAAAAAATTATTAAAATGTCATATTAAATATATGGGAACGTTTAATGTAAAAATTTTGGATATTTCTAGTTTTATTTTTAAAAAGTTATTGATGTCGATTTCTTCATTAGATAACATACTTTCGGTATCAGTGTAAAGGTTTTTGATATGTTTTATATTTATGTAAAAGTCGCCTGGGCACACTTAACGATTACACCCTGCATATCTTTGCATAAACTGTATATAAAGTTACCGTGTCTAGACTTGTCGATTTATTTATTTTATGCAGTCATTTTATTAGGTTCACCGTGTACTTATTATCGTATCGATGGAGTCACTATAATACTTGCTATCGTGGTAGAAGGATTTGCCGATCAGTGTAAGGTACTCGTCGATTGCTCAGAGTTCGCCAGACGCACGGGAAAGGAATGGTACACCGTGCAGGGGGCTTCTTTTCTTGCATATTAATTGTATATCACAAAGATTAATTTGAAACTAATGAAAACAAAAGAGGGGAACCGACTCAATACTTGCGTAATCTACTTTGTGCGCCATAGCACTTATAAAGTATCTCCGACCTTTGAAGCCTCTCGTTTCCCACGCATCTCTATAATCTTCGGCATTTAAATATTAAGGTAGACTCATTGTAATTTATTAATTAAATCAGACATAAGAGCGCCTTTGACGCCTGGAATGTTTCGGGGAAGGAAATTATTTGGCATCAAAAATAAACAAAAGTTGTGGCATCGTTCGTGACAGTTCTAAAGTTCTGAGATGAGTGTGAAAAGCTTTTCCTTTGTAAGAAATATAAATAAATCTTCAGTTGTTTAGTCCTTAAAATCCTCATGAGTTGGGGTTTTTTAACCATTTATTTAGTAAGGTACAACGGGCTAACGTACATTAAAAGGTCAAGGATTATTAGGACAAGGGTCTCATTAAACGAATGAATTAAGAGTGGTTACACACACTGCGACCTCTAGCAGCGATGCAAACGCGCGACTGCATCGATCCAAAGGCGCAATTGCATCGATGCAGATACGCGTGTGCATTGATGCAATCGCTTATAAATCACAAGTGTAGCGATGCAATCGCGCGTTTGTATCGATCAGTCACGCGTTTGCATCGCTGCTGGAACTCGTCGTGTGTAGCCGTTCATACTGGCATCATTTCCATAAGTGTCAACATGTTGGGCAAGGCAGCTGCCAGGCATTAGGTCACACAGTTGGTCTGTTCTTTTTAACCGACTTCAAAAAAGGAGGAAGTTCTCAATTATATGTATGTTATATTGTATATATGTTACGCGATAACTCCGGCTTTGACGATTCTTCTTTTTTGGAAAGAGGGTGGTTCAGATGTGGTCCTATTTAAATCTCGAGAAAGTATTCCACCTCTAAGAGTGGCAAACTTGGGGATGAATGACTTTTGAGACCGAGTAGCAATTGGGACTTAGTTAAAACCTCTAACAACACTAAATAAATAGATTTAGAATCATAATTATTAACACAGAAAATTTATTTCGAGCCGGCTAGATTCGAACCAGCGCTTTCAGCATACCGTGGCTGACGCTCCCCCAACTGAGCTACGCAACGAACTAGCAGATCTTACAAATTTTTTTATGTGCTTGTTGATTTTGCAGAGCATTGTTTTTGGTTTTTAACGATTTCTTGCCTGCCTCCGTGGCCGAACGGTTACCATGTTGGACTGTCACGCAGAGGTCCCGGGTTCGATTCCCAGGCCGGTAGAAATATGTATGGCCTGCATTTATTTCTCTCTCGTGAGTTTGAGTGTAATTTGTGATTGTCTATGTGTGTGTGTGTGTCCATGGCAACCATGATACAGGGTTACCCTAGTGCAGGGCTATGGGTGTGTACGCATTATTGTTATTATTATTATAACAAAACTAGTGGAATAACTTCACAAAAAATAATTGAATATCACGATTGTAAAACATGGTTTGTGTGTTTTGTGGATATATAAATGTATTTTTTTTATATTTCGAAATGAAAGGACACTGAAATCCACTCATTTAGAGGCTGGCGTTCTTTTTTTGTTCTCATTTTTTATTTCATTCTAACTCACTTAAAAAACGAATGTTAAGTGCTGAAAACTTTAACAACCAAATAAACCTTTTTCAAGACGTTTCCAGGAAAATACAGAGTAAAATATAATAAAAGTGGTTGGAATACGATCGTAGAAACGTGCAAATGTTAGTGACAGCTTCAGCTTAAGTGAGAGGCGTCTATCCGGCAGATATCGCTTTAAATTTTAAAGCTGTTTGAAACGCAAATAGAAGCAGATTTTATTTCAAACTTCTGTTTCTTATTCTGGTAAATGTTTTACTTTCGCGGAGTATAGTTTTTCATTTAAAATGGTGTAGAAAATAAACAGTAGAATAAGAAAATATTTTCTCGAAAATGGCTAAAATTACAGCTTGTTTCTTTAGAAATCTATAAAGTTTCTGTAGATTGTATTTTAATACGCAAAAACTACAATATTTTTTAAATCGTTTGTTTGTAAAAGGACTCTGTTTACAAAGTTCGCCCATGAATATTGGATATCGGTTTCAATTCGTTTAATATTTCAATTTGTTGCTTTTTGCAGTCGCAACATACGTGATATATAAGGTGCCAATTAATTAGGTATGGATAATTTTAAAGTCCTCAGTGCGTATAAGAAGATTTTAGCATACGATTAAAAACACTATTTATAGGATTTTTATAAAATTTTACTGAATTAATAATTCTGTTCAAACGTAATGATTTTACTGACAAACTGTTTAACGTCGTTGTATCGAAAGAAATAATCGTAATCTTGACATTCTATTTAATTTTAATAGTGAAGTGGTCGGTGATAATTAAAAGGTTTTAAACGATAACATTGATGAAATTTTATTATTTTTAATTACTAAGTAGAGTTCTTATTAACAGGGTGTGTTTATTATTTTGGTTTTTTAAATTTCTAGAAACACTAACATAACATATTGCAATTACCTTACTTCAAAGTGATTAAATATATTGAGGTAATTAGTCAGCACACTGTATAAATTTAAAACATTTTTTTTCTGTTATATTTAACAAAAGTATAAAACAACAGGATGGAAGTAAAGAAATTGCGAGCAGTACTTTAGCCATTAGTTTTCAGTATTGTTTTTTTTTTAGCAAATTGTACGACGCTCCAGGCGGTCACAAGGACAGTTATATTTTTTTTGTACAAATATTTTACGCGGTCGTTGGTAAATACGTTCAGAACTCATGATAGTGGCACGGTTGCCTAACATTTGTGAAAACAAAAAGAAAGATTTCCAGCTGATCCAATTTTAGCATGACCGTCCAGATGCAATCTCACAATCTGCACATTTGGAAAAACATTCGCTATTTTCATTTTACTGAAGTTCACTGTTGGTTTATATCAAATACCAGGCTGAGGTTCAAGTCCGATGAATTAATATTGGTGAAGTCGTCATTACAATACCTTTTTTTTAACTTACTTAACTGATATAATATAATTTAATATTCATGTTAATGTTGTATAATTTTCATGATTATGCTGTTCATAGTAGTAGAAATTACTGTCTTTTGGGAAAGGACACATGTTTGTGAGTGGTTATTTTATTAACCTTTTTAATATAATTGCATAACTATTGGTTAACGTACGGTTTTAAATATATAGCTGTGTGTACGAAATATTATAATACACCGCTATTTAATTATGTACGAGGAAATTTAAAATGTAGATCTGGAAGTTTATTAAAAATAAAACATTTTTTTACTAGTTAAAAACCACAGTTACGGGACGAAATTGAATTGGAACGGTTCGCATGAGTACGCACACGATAATTACAAATTAATTTATGCAAATAATTAACTTTAACATTATTAGTTAAAAATAATAAGAAAATATGCCGAACGGTTAAATAGCACGCGCAAGTTCTAGTTAAAAAGAATCTCATCTTTCTAAACAAGTATTCTCCAGTATATATAAACCTCGTAAACTTAAAAACAGTAAAAAACAAAAGAACACTTACCCCCAGAAATAAACACAACACTACACGTTCACACACAAAAGACTCAAGTGCTTCAATGTATCTCTGAGTGTTTATCAGCTACGAACGTTGCTACGGCGTAACCTCGAAGCGTGCGAACCGCTACGAGATTCGAATGCGACTGGGCGTAGCACTGCGGACCTAACTATTATTTTATACATCAACACGTACTTCGGAGCAACTTTTTAAAAGAATATTTCATAAAATAACAAAGTATCTTTATGAAGTTGTGCGAAGGGATGTAAAATGCAGGTGTTTAGGTTTATGATTTTGTTTTTACAGCGAAATAATGTGAAAAATGCACGTTATCGCATTTTGTAACCAAAGTTGTGGATGTAGTTAGAAGAAGTTAAGTTTTAGTTAGAGTACATAAAATTTTTATATTTACGAGTGACACAGAGGTGAACGGTGGGACTAATCAAAGATATGAAATTGTTAAAAGAAAGAAAGATTGAGTATGAGTGATTTTCTGAATACAAGGTACGGTACGATACGATAATATAAGATACGATAAGATGCGATTCTGAATATAAGAACGAAAATATCTTGACACGTTCAGATATTTTCGTTCTTGTTGTTCAACGATCTTGACTATATAGATGTTAGCTGTGGGCGTTGGATAAGGACATCTCGGGCTCGATTTCCGGTGGAATTTTTGCGAAACGAATTTCTCTAAATTAGATCTGAACTCATGACGATCTTGGTAACCCAACGGTTTGCGCAGTAGGCGTTGGATGAGGAGGTCCCAGAGTCGATCTTCGGTAGGATTAATATAAATAAAACAGAAGAAGATTTATGCAACATTGACTTGAACTCAATTTTAATTCTAATGACGCAGATTTTTGTACGTCCTACTTAGTAAAAAATGTACAGCAATCAATTTTAAGTCATGCGATTAAATAATAAAAATTGGCCATATATAATTTCTGTTACTTATAGGTTAAAAAAATATCCAAGAAGTCCTTCAAAATATGTCCTATGATGGTAGTATTCGCGAGTGGACTGTATATAAATATGTGCACTATGATGGAAACACCTTACATGCAGATTGAAATGGTTGTATATTGAATTTAAAACTAGGAACCAGGCAGCTTAGCAAAGGCAACTGTCAAAATTTTGTAAAACAAAGACCGAAAAGTATTTTATGAATGGAATGTAAAATGTAAGAAAAGAACTATAACTACGAAGGAGGCTGCGTCACAGCTGGTCGCCAAGAGGTAGGTGCAGAGAATTTATTAATTATCTCAACATAAACGTTGTCTAATTTAAGCGTATAGGTATATGATTTGCATTTTATTATTTAATTATTCTTTTGGTTATGATCGTAATTTATTATGCATCTGTATAATTATTGCTTTTGACCTGGAATACAGGAATCCCCTTATTCAGTTACACGTGTTATGTTTCATATTAATTCGCATAATTAGTCTTTAGTTATTTCTATGTAGAATAAGTTATTCAATAAACAATTTATTATTATTATTGTAATTTGGAAAATGAAATTTTCAATTTTTTTTTATGATACTGAGTGACGGGACGAACAAATCGTGCGACTGGTGGTAAGCAACTCGCCTGTCCATAACAGTTGCAGTGCCACACAGATCTTTAAATTGCAGAGACCTGAGCGGTACTACCACTGCGTCGGACACCCTGAGATATAAGTTGACAAGTCCCATGTACCTGTAATTTCACCAGCACCCTTCACATCAAAACACAGTAATGCTCACATACTGCTTGGCGGCAGAAATAGGAAAGGTGGCCGTAATTTTCTGGACGAATTCTTTCACAAGGAGTTCTACTCTAAGATGTCTCAGGGTGATGGGCTCAGTGGCAGTGCCCATAAGATCTTCGCGATTTAAAGTTCTGAATTGCACTGCAACTGTTCTCGATTGGCGTGTCGCTTACCACCAGGTGCACAACTTTTTCATTCTGTCATTGGTATTATAAAAAAAACTGTCCGGTCCGTTATTATTATTATAATTAACATCAACTCATTTGACGATAATAATCTCAGTACAGAGTACTAAAAAAGCCGACCTTAATCACTCGGCCGCGGCATGAACAGATCTGAGACCGACCCAATACCGGTTATAATGGACGGCCAATAAAGGTACGCTGACGAAGAGTTAAAAGTACGTGGAATTGCATATATTTACCAAGTTTTATTGAAATCGGTTACCGAAAAGTGCGCAAACCCGGATTCATCCCCTAGTTCGCCACTATACGGAACTTGACACAGGAGATGATAAAAATCGGTTATCCCAACTCAAAGCATATTGAGAGAGAAAAACGCCTTGAATAGGAGAATAGGAAAATCAAACATTAAAATAATTGCTCCTTATAATAAAATTTAGGCGCTATTTATAAAAATGAATCTTCATGCGTGAACAGCTACCCTTAGAGGCGGATGATTTTCTTCAAAATCAAATGGGACCACTAAAGAGGTACCCTCTTTCCAATAAAAAAAGAATCATGAAAATCAGTTCACAAATACCGGAGTTATCGCGTAACATACATACAAAAAAACATACAGTCGAATTGAGGAACTCATCCTTTTTGAAGTCGGTTAATGAAAATTATTTCCATTAAATCATTTATGAGTTACTGTTACTTTAGTTTTTTAAATACGGTCGATTTTTTTAAAACGTGGTTTTTTTGGTACTTCGGGGAAGACCAGGACGTTAATGGAAATTTTATCAAAAAGGTTTTAGTTGGTTGATGGGGCTGGGGCGGAGGTGTAGCGCCTCCGGCATGTTCTGTGAGGCGGGAGTGGATGGCTTTCATGCAATCATGCGGAAGCGATGCTACTCCATGCTGCAGCGCGTGAGCGCCAGCCCTAACATCATCCTGAACTCGGTTGCGCACCGGTGGGACAGCCCGGTAGTAAAATACTGGCTGCTCCTACACGCACCATACGTTAGATTAGATCATAAGAATTACTAACATTAGATAATAAGAATTATGTTTGTATACTAACAAAATATGGATCTTTGGTCTGAAATAAAAATTATTTTTTTTTATTTTTTTTTTTTTTTTTTTTTTGTAGTGGTTAGGTCTAATTTTCAAGCTGTTACTCAAAATTTAGTTATTCGCACAAATATTTTTTTACACGAATTTTAATACTAATTAAAAAAACGAATTTCGCATAAGATGGTTTACTCATCCAGTCTGAGTACAATGGAAAACGACTCGATATAAAAGATTCTACGCTTATTTATGTAATTTCTTCCCACCATAACCGCCAAACCTCGCAGTGGAATAGTCTTGGCGGTATTGGCTATGACAAACAATAATACTAAAAGATGCTTACAGACGGTAGATTACAAGTAAAGTCTATGGTGGCGGCACAGTCTATGGCATTGAAAAATAATAATTTGCAACACCTATATAAAATTAAAATGTCATCTGTAATTCAAATTTCTCCGGATTTTTTATTCAGTGCTGAAGATGCGTACGTTTGATATATGGTCACGAGATTGGGAATACACGTGTGTCGATGCTGATCTCGATTATCATCATCCCGGCTTTTTGTCACCCTTTTAACTAGTTCCTGGCCACTTACTTTTAAAATTTTCAATCGTTCCCGAATTCCTTTTCGTTCCATTATTCCTACGTTGGTTCGTTCCATAGAGTACATAACCAGAAATAGAGACGAAATGTCATTTAATTTGTTTGAAAACTATTCTTCCAAATCATTACGGTGACTATTGCGCACCGATTGGCCAGCCTGAATTCGAAACAATTGATGGGTGTCGTCAATTGTTTCACTTCAAATCGTCCAGTTTAACTTGAGCTTTGCTATAATAGAGGAAAATTACAAAATTATATATTTAATATTTAATTATCGACGAAATGTGATTCCGTATGTTTTGTAATTAGATGTTTTGCTGTTTTTCCCACACCACCGAATGGAACAGCCTCTCATAGTTGGAGATATTATCTTTATTACAATAAATACAGAATATTTTTGGAATATACGGAGACGCACACACAGGTCATTTCAGCTTTCTAATTTGTGATTCCAGTGCAAACGAAAGTTGATCTTTAAAAGTGATGTAAGGTCCATTTTCCTTTGAGTTGCCAGGGATGGATGACCCTTATTTCGTTTCTATTTCTGGTTATATACTTGATGGTTCGTTCCCTCATCTCTCATTGTAGTTTAGTACCAGTAGAGAGCGTTTTAGATTCTTGGTACCTTTTTATAGCAATGTATTATTTTTGTTACAGCCTTTTCCTTTTCTTTTCCTCACATTTTCTACTTCTAATAAATTTATGTGCACCGAGCCCTTGTTTTACTTTCGCTAAGGTTGGGCTACACACGAAACAGTTGAAAGTATAGTGGTATGGAGAAATACAGTAGAATCTTTCCTCGAAACCTTGGTACGTCAACTTAAAATCACCGCCACGAAAATTTATGAATACCATCAACAATTAGGTTTTGGATTTGGCAAATTCGCACCTCATGTAAACAGAATAAAATTTAGAAATTCAACCACATGTGAGCATTGTAATTCTGATGAAGTCACTCTCGATCACCTACCTTGCCTTCAGCGTGCAAAGACTGCTGTATAAAAGAAGACGACATCCTCCGCCTTTTTGCCATCTTTACTGCAGAATACGAAGACACATGTATATATCACTGAGAGTGTGCGATGGAATTGCATAATTTGATTCCGCCTTTCCCTTTCCATAATCGCGGGACTAGGCGTAGGCTGGGATTCCACCCCTATGTTGTGGATATTCCAAGGATTCGCACGAAGCGTTTTGCTTCCAGTCCCTGCCTGCAGAAGTCTGCGGCAGGGAATGGAAGCAAAGTTCCTTGAAACTTATAACTTTGACCTTTTCAAGACGAGAGCGAACAGGCATTATTTAGGTGTGCATGCTACATCGTCGACCTCATCGTCTCTTTCCACCAGGTGAGATGGAGATCAAATGCGCACTTACTTTTTATAAAAAACCCATATCATGAACATATATGTCAGTAGCCGTAGAGCTCCTTGTGAAAGAATTCCTCCAGGGAAATACTGCCACTTTACCTGTTTCTGCCGCCAAGCTGTAATGTGACCATTACTGCGTTTTGGTTTAGAAAGGTAAGGGTGCTGTTGAAATTACAGGCACATGATACTTTTCAACTTATGTCTCAGGGTGACGGCTGCAGTGGCAGTGCCCATAAGATCTTTGTGATTTAAAGCTCAGAATGGCACGGCAATTGTTATGAATAAGCGTGATATGAATCAAATATTTTACGAAAATACCTTCAAATAAGTGAAATATTTTTAAAGACCAGTCTCTTAAACATAGTATTCAAAATGATGTGGAAAAAAAATGGTTGAAGATTCGGCTTGATGGGTTATTGATGGATAATTGAATTTATTGTGAAAAGGTGTAACAAATCCTATGTCCCATAGTTTACAAAAGTGATACGTTTCAATAACCATTTGTTCGAGTGTCCATGGTTAGCCGTTTAGATTTGACGCTCAAGGCAGTCTCCGATTAGGGCGATGCCAATCTTGTCAAATTTAACGCTACCAAAACGCAGGCGTGTCTATTCTTCACTAAACGGAGTGATATGTGTATGGAGTACTGTGGCCACCTTTGGGATGGCTCTGCTACATATCAACTAGCCACCTTGGATTTAATAGACAAGCGTACCAATAGGCTTATAGGTGACTCGGAATCAGTAGAGGGGAAGCTGCAGAGCCTTCTACACCGCCGTAGAGTTGCCTGTTTATCGGTATTTTACAGGATATATCACGGAGAGTGTGCGATGGAATTACACGATTTAATTCCGTCTTCCCCTTTCCATCATCCGGGGACTACGCGTAGGCTTGGCTTCCACCCCTATGTTGTGGATATTTCAAAGATTCGCACGAAGCGTTACGCTTCCACATTTATATGGCGAACGGCTATGGAGTGGAATTCCCTGCCTGCAGACTTGTTGCCTGAACGTTATAACTTGGACCTTTTCAAGATGAGAGTGAATAGGCATTATCTAGGTGTGCATGCTCCATCGTCGACCTCATCGTTACTTTCCATCAGGTGAGATGGAGGTCAAGTGCACACTTACATTAGAATAAAAAAAAGAGTGAGATACAATATACAGCGTAATGTGCAAAATACGACCTTATCATGATTGCAACTTAACAATAATTATAATAATCTGAGCACAGACTACATAGGGCGCACTATAAGTTTCCGAAACTGGCCACGTACATAAACAATATTTAAAAAGTAATTACAACATTTGAAAATGGAACTCTTTGGCTGTAGAATACAGTTTGTTTCATCTAACTGTCACTTGTTTTTACATTCTGGCGTCATTTTAGAAATTGGATGTCTACATCGCCATGGATTTAACTCATGAAAATTATCGTACTATAATTTTCTACGACTTTAAGTGTAATTTAACAGCTCAGCGGAGTTTTGCTTGGCTTCAAACTGCTTTTGGCGATAAAGCACCATGCAAGACGACTATTTATAGCTAGTTTGCAGAATTCAAAAGCGGTCGTGTGAATCTCAGTAACTAATTTCGTGATGGTCGCCCGTCCACTGCTGTGAACAACAAAAACATCAATGCTGTGCGCCGTGTGACCAAAACAGACAGGCATGAGTCGAATACAATCAATACTACACAAACATTTGAGTGTGAAAAAGCTGTGCTCTCGATGGATCCCATACAATTTGACTGAAGCTCAAAAAACGGATCGCGTCACTTGGTGCAATGCCATGCTTAACAGATTCAATGAAGGGGCGTCAAGTTTGGTGTGAGATATAGTAGCAGGTGACGAAAGATGGATTTATAGGTACGATCTCAAAACAAAGCAGCAATCGAGCGTAAGGGTCTTTCGAGATGAGCCGAAACCAACCAAAGTGGCGCACGTGCAAACTGCCTCTAAGCGGATGATTGCATCTTTTTTTTTAATAAAACTGGACACGTGGCTACTGTTGCTTTGGATAATCATTGTACCGTGAATAGTGAATTGGTACACGACCATTTGCCGGAAGTTATTGACAAACTCCGTAAAAATAACCGTAAACGCCGTCTCATCTTGCACCTCGATAATACCAGTTTTCACACGGCCAGACAGACAAATGAATTTTTGAAGGTGAACAACGTTGACCTTATGAGCCATCCCGCATACATTCCCGATCTGGCACCTTGTGCATTTAATTTATTTACAAAAATTAAGAACCAGTCACACGATCAACGATTTTCATCACCTGAAGAGGCTGTCGAAGAGTATGAAAAATGAGTTTCAGAGATTGTCACGGAGGAGTGGCATAAATGTTTCCAAAATTGGTTCATTCGTATGAAAAAGTGCATTAACGCTAACGGAGAATATTTTGAGAAACAATAAATTCTTTTCTGACCATTTATAGTATTTTTTTCTTATTCATACTGGAAACTTATAGTGCGCCTCACGTACTAAAAACCTACTTCAAAAGTTTGTGGAATTACATTTATTCGCCAAGGTTTATTGAAATTAACGGTTACCCGAAAACAGAATTCATTGACTAGTTTGCCACCCTTAGAGGTGGAATATTTTCCTCAAATTTAAATGGGACCACTAACAAGACTACCTCTTCCAACAAAAAGAGAATCATCAAAATCGGTATTGTTAGGAGTTATCGCGTAATATACATAAAAAACAAAAACATAAAGTCGAATTGACCTCCTACTTTTTTAAGACGGTTAAAAAAAGGATATGAGCTAAAACGTTGATAAATTGGTTACTTTTCACTCTTTTTGTAAACTTTGTTCTTTGTTATTCACGTCTTTTCTTCTCCGATCTATCGATATTTTGAGCACTATAAAGACATATGTGCATATAAAAATATTCCAATTTAATGTTTCCTTAGATTGACCGTTGACACAGTTTTGTTACTAACAGCCGATGGTGTAAGACAAAGGCGCAATGTCAACGTTATTTTGTTTTGTTCAGATACTACAGAGATAAATGAACTGTTTTTGTGCATGCTCGCCTACAACGTGACGTGATATATGACATTTTGTTATAATTGTGAACACTGCTTTATAACTCAGTAGAAAAATTGAAGAGTAAGGAAATATTTTAGTAAAAAATATGGATAAAATTAAAAAGAAAGAGAAAAAGCTAAAGCCGAAGACAGTTTCTTTTTAGGATACGTGAAGTATTTTTATTTTACCAACTCGTTAAAAGTTCATAGTTGAATTTGAACCGTTCCAAAATAAAAATCAAAGTTATTTTTGATGATACCAAGTATCGGGACGGTTGCAGTGCCACTCAAGAGTTTTAAATCGTAAAGATCTGATAGGCACTGCCACTGCGCCCGTCACCTTGAGGTATAACTTCACAAGTCTCATGCACCTGTACCAGCATCCTTACCCTTTGAAGGGTACCGGAATGCAGTATTGCTCATATTACTGTTGGCGGAAGAAATACGTAAGGTGGCAGTATTTCATTGGACGAACTCTTTCTAGGTCAAATCTTTCCGATATAAAGCTTTGAGTCTTTTTTCAACCGACTTTAAAAAAAGGAGGAGGTTCTCAATTCGACTATATGTTTTTTTTGTATGTATGTTACGCGATAACTCCGGTATTTATAAACCGATTTTCATGATTCTTTTTTGTTGGAAAGAGGGTACCTCCATAGTGGCCCCATTTCATTTTGAAGAAAACCATCTACCTCTAAGGGTGGCTGATCGCGCATGAACATTCATTTTTATAAATAGCGCCTAAATTTTACTTAAGGAGTAATTATTTTAATGGTTGGTTTTGCTATTCACCAATTCAAGGCGTTTTTCTCTCTCAATATACTTTGACTAGTGAGAACCGATTTTTACAATCTCCCGTGTCAAGTATTGTATAGTGGCGAACTAGGGGATATTTCAATAAAACCTAGCAAATAGACGTAATTCCACGTACTTATGAGGTCGGTTTTTTTGATACTCTGTACTGAGATTATTATAATACCAAGTGAAGGGACGAATAAGTTGTGCAACTGGTGGTAAATGACACGCCTATCCATAACAGTTGCAATGCCATTTAGAGCTTTTAACTACTTTAAAGTTTATTGAATGTCACGTTGTCCCAGTATTTACACCAAATTGAAATTACACCACGAACCAGCAACAATCGTTTCGTGGCTTAATTGACAGAGCATTTGGCACGGATTGCCTGAGGGCGCTGGTTCGAATCCAGCCGGACCATAATAATTATAATGTCGATTACGATAATTTATGATAAGGTGTCAGCATGATGGCAAAAACTAGAATTAATGATTTGGTTGGTAAATGACTGATTATATTGTGATTGGGAAATTTTTTACGCGGATTTGATGCTTGCATCTTTATCTTGCACTGTTTTTTTAAACAGCCCCTACATATAGACAACCATAAATGACATCCAATCTCACGAAAGAAATAAATGTAGGCCATACAAACATTTATCCCAGCCCGGGATGCGTGGCATACCAGCATGGTAACCGGTCGGCCCCGAAGGCAGTTATATTTTACATATTGGTATATTATGCCATACGAGTCTACATTGCGTTTGTGAAGCACTTTATGTTCTTAATAACGTTTCTTAATAAAGCTCGAGTTTCCTGCACGAGGGTGAATTTTACCCCGAGCCCATCACTCGCGTCTTGGAACCAATTCAAAAAAGTATGTTTCCTAATTGAACTCTAGACCACCTCATCAAGTGTCGGTCGTGCTAACCGCTGAGTAACCGAGGTCGGGTTAATTGCAACGGTAGTTCAAAGGGGAAACCCCTCTCATTATTCTGGGTTAAGCCTCTTAACTCCACTCTCCATTGAAACAAAACGACTTTTGTACTTATAATTCGGACAAGATTGATCAATTCATATAAGATTTAGTAATGTACAGTTGCGTGCAATGAAATGTAAACATTTAGACATTTTTGAATACATAATTATGTAAATATTAGAGATATTGTAATATCACAATTCAACAAATATTTTAACATGAAACTATTTAGTAAACTCGTCTTGCCGGTAGATGGTGTAGGGATCAAAATAGAACGCGCTATTGAAGTGTTCGCTAAAATACTATATATCCTGTAAAAGAAAAGTGCTTTTCGGTAGCGCTGTCAAGGCCATTAGCAACAAGCTGCAGGGTCAGTTACGAGCAGCAATGCCAAATTGCCAATTGTTCAAAATACTGAAAAATCAAGCAATTAAAATTCCCAAATTTGGGGAGAGCAATGTTCATATTCCCCACATCTCGAGTAGACATGGGGAAAAACGTTACATTTCTATCATCGTGACTATCGTTCCAGTTATAAAAAAGTCACAGTGTCAAATCACCGTGATTTTGTCACGCCCTCTCAGTTACATTACGCCATTTCTAATAGTCGTTGTTATTACTCACTTTGAAGTAACGTCTAATCCCATTTGAAAAATTGATCCGCAATAACCTTCACTTTTTCAGGCTTGTCGCATTATTCGTTAATAAGACCATGCGGCGTGTTTATTATTTTGGATCAGTTTTGTACAATTATCAGGGCGCATTTATTCATTTATTCGACACGAATATCATCGCGCTCACGCCGCGCGGAGACTTTGTTGCCGCCGCGCAGCAACCGCGTGCATCTAACTGTCATGGCAAAGTAAGCTCTATATATCCTTTACGTTTTAACTTACATGAGCATCTTGGGCGCGTGGTCGAGGAGTACGCGCATGATTTTGTTTCTATGTGTGTGATGAAGTTACAATACGGATAACTATTATTATTCATATTATTATATTCTAAGGTGCCAGACAACCACACCATAATGAATTTCCTGTGCTAGAGCAATGGAATTCACTCCAGGGCACACTTCTCGAAACATCCAGAACCAATTGAGAAAAGTTCATTTCCCAAAGAGACCTCACCGAGAATCGATCTTTTTTTTCTTTTTTATAATACCAAGTCATGTTCCTGGTGGTAAACGACACGCCTGTTCATAACAGTTGCAGTACCACTTAGAGTTTTAAATCGCAAAGATCTTATGGGCGCTGCCACTGCGTCCGTCACCCAGAGACATAAGTTCACAAGTCTTGCGTCCTTTACCCTTTCAAACCGGGACGCAGCAATGCTCATTACTGCTTAACGGTAGAAATAGGTAAGGTGGCAATACTTCCCGGGGCCGAACTCTTTCACAAGGAGCTCTACTGCTACTAAATACCTACGTATATGTAATGAGGTGGTAGCTTACCCTCAAAGCAAACGCCAAAAAGTTTCACAATATTGTATTGTTAGTTGTGTGCTCCCAACAGAGACCCCCGATGACGAACGATTTACAATGTTGACTCAGTTGACGGGCCGTATTTGGCACGATATTTGTACAGCAAAAATAGAGAAAATAGATGTTCCTTGAACTGTAAATGTCTTTTGAGGCACAATTTGATATTTATATTGCAAAATAGATATTAATAAAGTAGAAAATAAATATTCCACTCGGAAATTAAACATTTTTTTTTCGGATCTTATGACGTATACCTCCGAAGTTCCGTAATTATTGACAAATAACCATCTTAGACTATGTGTGTTGACATTTATAATAATATACCACTCGAGATTAAATTATTAGACTTGTGTTTGTTTATGCATACTTTGGTTACAGTAAACTAAAGAAACAAAAAGAAACAGTTTCAACATGCAAGCCAAGCATGTCGATAATGACTTATCGATAGATTATGGTAGAACACTAAAGAAATCGGCCATTTGTAACTTTCAAATTTTGGTAATATGCACGTTGATTATGTAGTTAGGGCAGCTCCTTTCTTTTATTTTTTTTTATCCTCTAAGATAACCATAGACAAATAAAATGGAATACTTCATGAACTCTTTTATTTATTAATTTTAGTGGAGCGACGTGCTCTTTACCTCCGATATTTATCGAGCCAACAGATTATGTAACGAAGATCATTCAAGTTAATAAAATTCTGAACCTGTGTAATAAATTCTAATGAAATGAAATAAATTATTAATAATTATAATACATTCTTATTGTTTATTGTATAGAATCGTTGGATTCTTCTCCATATGAACGGGAATCATCACTTGAATCCTCGTTAACATTAATTTTTAATTATTGAGTACACAAATTGTCAAACGCAATATCACGATCCCAATCAGACAATATCTTTTTTTTAGAACCCGCTCATATTCACGATTTAAATTTCTTTATAAATAAAATCGATTGTCATAAAAATATCGAATTGGAAATGCATTAGAAAAACACGTCGTTGCACTTTGTAAATACCACGTAACAGCGTTTTCACGATTTTACAGGAAGAATAAAAAACTTAATATCTTAGCCATTGAACTATATTTTACCGACTGAACTTTGTAGTTACTTCTTTGCTCACTTTGTTTAAATTAACGTAAGTTTGCCCATAACTTGTTTATATTCCGGATAAAGTCACTAACTACTGTTAGTAGATGCGCGGGATTGAAATGAAACATTTTATTATAGGTTTGATTTTATTATAACTGAAGAGCAAAAGTGACAGAGAGTAAGTAGGCTTTTGCCCTTCTCTAGGACAGTACAGGGCTTAGACTATCATCCTCTAAGATAAAGGCTCAGAATAATAATAAAATAACAAAAAAGGTTCTAAAACAAACATATTACACCAAAAAAGTATTACCAGATAAACATATAAATTGTTACTGTTCGCAGTCAAATTATATAGAAATATTTTTATAAATAAGTCAAAAAGAAGGTAAGGTCTCGTGATTAAAATGTTATTAAATTTTGTACTTTGAAAATATGTCTAATTAAGAATAACAAAAAAACAGTCTCATACGTTTTCTGAAAATCACAGTAGCTTAATCTTGTTAAATGTCTTGCACAAATATAATTAAAAGGTATTGTCTTGCTCTGTAGCCACGCCACCCTATTTTTTTTTATTATTATATTACCCTCTGTAATACACAGTTGACGTACATGACTTTGCCTCATATCCCTGACTCTGAGAGACTCGTCGAGCTGTGTTGATGCTATAGTCGAGTTTTGCGTTTGGGTATGGAGTGTTACATACCATACTCTGATGTACCTAATGGACCCCAAGCTCGTCCGTGGTTTAACGCTGATTGTAGTTGTGCTGAAGACGTAAACAAGTTCGTGTCCCAGGATTGGGCAGATGCTCGACTACGCAAAGCTCCGAGTACTGAGAATTTGAAGAAAACTTTTCATAAGGCCACCAAGAATTGCAAAAGTGAGTTACGTAGGTCCAAATTCGACCATAGGCGCCGCATAGGGGCCAAGCTTGCCTTTTATCTAGCAGGCAGCAAATCCTTTTGGTCCCTGGTCAAAGCAGTCGAATCTAACTTTTGTCGCCCATCTTTGATAGTCGTTTGCCATATAAATGAGAAAATGCAACACTTGTATACAAATCCCTGGACTATGAACGACGTAATGGTGAAACCGTCAAATCTAGTACGCCCCAAAAAGAAAGGGGATAGCGAAATCAGATGAGTAAAAGTCTGTCGGTCGTATGTCCAAGAAAAGTTACAAGAAGTAGTGGAGGCGGCTACTTCTCTCACGTACCTATCGTCAGTCTCTTCTTCCACCTGAAGTATTTCTGCCTACTCCAGGAATATACCATTGTTATCCGCTGGGTTATCCGTTACCGTCCGTGAAGTAAAGTCGGTAATGCTATCCAATCTACGTCGTTGATGTCCTCGTCAATGTCACTGTCATTGTCTCCAAGGACATCGTCTAACCAATTCGCGACTGTTCCGGCAAATTTGCATCGTTGACACCTGAAAAAAATAGTACGTATAAGAAATTTGACTTTGACTCCAGAAATACACCATCCATTAGACTAAGTTTTACCTGTAGTCTTCGATGTACGTGGAGCTGGACTATCTACTCAGAGCTGTCTCCACCTAAGGAGCACACTTTATACGCCTTAAAACTGTTATATCTATTAACAGTCTTAATATGGTATAGATTTAGATAATAGTACTCTATAAATGGTTTTATAAAAAAGAAATTGTTCTTATAGACTTATTTCACTCAAATCAAAATTTTAAAACCTTCTTAATATCAAACAACTTAATTAAGGTAATCTCTCTAAAGATCTGCTCTTACAGTCCTTATTTTAAGCTCATCTGTAGAACAACTGATTATTTTAAGTAAAATTGTTCTATACACATCCAGCAAAGTCTATTAATACTCTAAAAACTAGTGTTCTTAAGTTTATTCTAGATATATTTAATTTATAAACATTCTGTAGTGTTTGTACTTATGACAAACACGTTATAGCGCGTCTTCAGTAGATTTTATTTAAAAAAATACATCAATTAGGGTTTTTACTCTATCGGACGTTGTAAGAGTTCATGCAAAATGGATAAAGTAAAGAATACTAAAAGATCTGGTGGAGGTGGTGAACCTTGGATATTAAATCACATCATTCGATACAATCATCGTTGCCAATACCAATTGTTCAAAATCCCCAAAAATCACGGTTAAAATCCCCAAATTTGGGGAGAACAAAGTTCATATTCCACACAAATTCCCCACATCTCGAGCTTTCATTATTTTTTAGAAATACATCGCTTAAAAATATAATAAAGAATTAAGAAACCCAAAATGTAATAATCTATCACGTTTGCTGCGAATGTAAAATGTAAAACTAATTATAAAATCAGATAACCTTAAATCGTTTATTTATTTTAATTAGATTCAACATTAATCTGTAATCAGTTTTTGAAAAAAAATCATTTTTCTTTGCCTTACAAAATTAAGTAAATTGATTATTTGTTGTGCATTTGACGACATTATGTTAATGTTAGAAATAATCAATGAGATTCGACCTATATTTAATATTTACTTATATTTACTGGTAATTTTACAATTCAGATCCAAGTGCTCTAATAATAATTCTATTTAAGCTGCTTGTTAATAATACGAGGGATGTGCGATGTTGAAAAACACGTCGATATAGTCCATCACAGTGTTTCTAACAGTAACGATCAAACTAGCGATGCTGAATTGCTGATCAATTGATAACAAAATGATAAAATTATCACTAGTATCAGGTTTCTTACCACGGTATGACTTCTTTTTATTTTCCCTATATTTCGGAACGGTTGCACGCTCCATGGTCACGGGTTGACTCAAAAATAAAAAGAAGTCATATCGTGGTAAGAAACCTGATACTAGTGATAATCATTTAGTGAATAACCACGAAAGTCTTAAAATCTATATAAAATGATAAAATGTTAGATTCCCCACAAAATCCCCAATCTAGTTGGAATTCCCCACAATTTGGGGAATTTTCCACAAATTGGCAACGCTAGATATAATAGTCGTAATTCGCACACGAGCCGGTTTTTGTTTGTAGACAAATAAATAAACATTGTGAAGTAATTCCGTGTTGTGAAATGATAAAAACAATTGAAAGGAGCGCGTAAACTACTGTACTTCAATGTTGTGTATGTGTATTGTGCCGTTTATCAATAGAATACAGTGAAATCATTGTGCGAATTGTGGTTGGCGTAAAGAAATATCCTCAATTTTGTAATGAAAATTTTATTTCTTCCAACATAAGTTAGGTAGGTATGTCATTAAAATATTCCTTATATTTATATGATAGGCAATTTAACCATCTTTCTAGTTATATATAACACATTCCATATAATTGTACAGGATAACGTTTTTTTGCGACAAATTGGATTTTTTCAATTGTTTTTTTGACCTAGTGTTTTGAAAAGTTTTTTATTGTATAATATGCTCACTATTTCCTATAACTTTATAAAGGTTTTGTAATACTGTTAAAAGAAAAAATCGCTTAGAAACATCGCGTTTTGTAGACAATCATAAAAACTTCATAGAAGTGAATGTTCTTCTACAAGATCAACTACACTAAAGCAAGTAAAAATAGTCTTTTCGTATTTTAAAGTTTTTCTATAGATAAAGCTATAGGCAAAATGCTGTGTTTTGAAAAAAGCTTTAAATTCTTATCGCCATTTTTATTTTTAAAGAATGACTATGCAGTAGCCGAGAAAAATTTATTTTCTTTTTAAAAAGTAAATCTAAGTTGAAATTAGCTTGAAGAAGCCTAGAACTTCTTGGAAATGGTTTATTTTGTGAGTTATTTTGTATATTTAAGCTTTCTATAATTATTTAAAACCGAAAATTGATAACTGTATTTTTATTAAGTTTATATTTTATACATAAATATTTAAAATTTAGCGAGCGCATTACTTTTATGGCAGGTTTTACATCACTTTTCACAATGTATTTGAAGTCGCACGTCAATTTGCGCTTTCTAAACGATTAAACATTGCGCGAAATATTATATCTAATTTCGCCATGTTGCAATTTTGATAGTTTATATTTTGTAAGCCATTAAACTTGAAATCTATTAGTATTAAGAGAATTGCGTCTTAAGTTTGTAACGCTTTAGTATTTTGGTTTTAAAATAGCAGTGCTAAGAAAATTATCATAGACTATAAATTACCTAAAAACTGCCTACAAGACTAAATAAAAACTGTCTACATTCTACAAATGGTCTTGTAGCATTCTAGAAGGGTTACTTGAGAAAAGAGATAAGAATCACTCTTAACATTACCTACAGATAGTTTCTCAAAGCACTCTTGTAATCTACTAATAAAGTTGTGCCCACTTTTACTTTAAATTATCTTCTTCGAGATATCTGAACTCTTAAAATATTCAATCGAATTAAATTCTATTAGATATCTTATAGTATATATTTAGATATGGGTGTGCTGCTTGGGAAGGTAATGATGTGTTGAGTTAAATCCTCATATATGAGATCTAGGTCAGTAGCGGCGTAAATCGCGATGAGTGGAAGAAGGAAAGGGAGGTCTGAGCACTGGGATAGCACCAGCTGCAAAATAAAATTCAATGAATATATTTAGTCATCGGCAGGAAGCCAAAAAATGCGTTCTTAAGAAACTGCGTATAGAAAGAGTCAAGAAAGAGGTTTTTGCCCTACAGTGACTTTATTTTTCAGGAAATAATCAAGAGATCGAGTTAGCTTTTCCTTTAGTTTGAATTTTTCGCAGTAAAATTTCAATTAATAAATTAAAAGTGGTAATTTCAGGTACTCCAGTCATTATGATGTCAATATGGCAAGTGTACCTTTAGTATTACCTACTATAATTTATTCCAAAAAAGTAAATTATTTTCTATCATAGGTACTAAATAATTTAAGTACATTTATTTCGTACGAAATAAGACTTTCGTTAAGATACTCCCGCCATTCCGAATCTCGCGCACACTAAGCATGACATTAAGCGCCTAAATATAAATACGAGTAATGTTGTAACACCGCTGTATTGCATTAGATTCTTTTTTTACTGTCCTGCGGTCTCTTTCATGTCCCGTTATTTGTAATGTTAAGTCGCGTGTTCTTGTAAAATCTTTTGTATTTATATTTATATCTTAATGATATTATATGTTAAGATGGCTTTTTAAATTGTAGCTAAGTGAAAAGGTTGACAGAATCTCAACCTTTTTACTTGAAAGGTGGATAAGTTATAGGTATAGCACATCAGTTACATGGTTACATGTCACGCTGTTGTATAGCTTCCACGCTATCATGTGGAAATGCTACGCTTCTACTAGAATTTTCAGTCCCACTACGTTTCAGCATCTCAAGAAAAATATCGTGACTCGGTGCGGTCTCGAAAATATCGGGAACAACGAGACTTTCGAGACTGTTTCAAAAGCAAGTTTCCATACTTATAGGCTAAGAAATTAGGCAGTCAAAACATTTCAAACAATCCCCTATTTCACCTCCTCTAGGTTTTATTATTAAAATGCAACAAAAAGTAATCGGTGTCCTTTTCCTCCTCCTTACTGAGAGTCGCGACTCCCCCGCGGAGACAATTTCTGCATGACGACGCTGTGCCGTCTGTGACGGTCTTTGGCATAGTGGAGTGCATCATGGAGATCTATGCCAAGAGCCGTACAAACTTGGTCGGACCATCTTATGGGACCGCGACTCCTTGGACGTTTACCGTCGATACGTCCGGTAATCATTCGCTGTTCCAGGTTGCGCCCGCCTTTCCTCGCAATGTGACCAAAGAAATCACGTATCCTCCGAATACCTAAAGTGGATAGTCTGGTTTGAACGTTAAGCTCTCGGAGAATTGAGTCGTTGTTGGTGCGAAAATTAGTCCTCCTACGGTCCATCTATTTCTATATGAAATTCATCAAATTTGGTTAAGCGTTTTAGGTGTGAAAACGTAACAGAGAGCGACACTTTCGCAATTACTATTAGTTTGGACAACATGTTTGGGTTAAATACAGAGTGTCATCTGATGTTAAGCAACGATGTGATCGACAATGCTTATACATTTTGTATAAGCATTGTCGCATTAGCATACCCGTTGCGAGGATCATCCCGTGCTTTCTAAACCTCCAGGTTGTATTCTAAAGCATCTCATATACTTAAAATTGAAAATGGGACAGTCGAATTTCGAATTTTGAACATTTCGAATTTTTCCCATAGGCAGGGACACTGGCTTCATTTCAGATTTTTTTACAAACGAATTTAAAGCCATCTGAAAAATGTACATATACTATATGTATTCTATTTAGTTCAGTTGAAAAAATATCATTGCTAAATGTAAAGTACCCTGTTATGCGGAATCAAACAAAGCCATTGAGTTTGTATAGATTCTTAACCTAATAAAAGAACAATGCAAATTCTAACGTACTAAACATGCTTTTAGCGTTGAATTTTGTACGCGCTAAACCGAACAAAGGTTACCTTTTACGATTCCTGCTCAAAAGTAGTAACACAAAAAAAGGTGGATTGGTGGTAAATCGCTGGCGTTGTCGTCATTTATTTCTCCCGTATGTTAATACTCCGAATCAGGCTGCACCGTTTGCTAAATTCTCCAGCCGTTTGTGCGAGTGTTTCTATTCGATTTCGCCCTATGTAGTTGTAGTGTCAGATTAGTGGGAATGCGTGTATTGGCCAGTCAGTCGACAATAAACGTTGATTACAGGTAGACGCGATCTTATATTTCGTATAATATATTACAGTGGCGACGAGGATGGGATTTGTAATTTTGCGAGCGGAAACCCGGGACTGTGGATGGTGTGATTCACAAGGATTTTAAGCAGCGTCGGAACAATGTCAGTGGGAAAAATCGGCAAGTTTGATGTCGGAAGCGGTACGTGGTCATCTTATGTGGACCGGTTGGAAATGTATTTTGTGGCCAACAGCATTAAGGACGAATTAATATTACCGACACTCATCGCTTTAATGGGGGACGCGGCATATGAGCTGTTGGAGAACCTTGCGAGCCCTACGAGCCCTCGTCAATGACTTAAAGTGAAGTGGTGGCACTATTCCGTAACCATTTGCAACCTATCCCGTCGACTCTCGCGGACCGGTACCTATTTCGACAACGTAGAGAACTTAGCGGTGAGAATATTGCGAACTACGTCACGGAGTTAAAACGATTGACGCGTAATTGTAAGTTCGGTGTAAATCTTAACGAAAATTTACGCGACCAACTTATTTGCGGGTTAAAAAGTGACGTCATACGTCAGAGGCTATTCGCCGAAGACGACTCGATATCGTAGCATAATACTGTAAAAATTGCAACTTCACTCGAGGCAGCGGAACGAGATGCTGCAGCGGTAGAAGTGAGATCATCGACGGGCACCGGAGGCGACATGGGGTCATCAGTGCATGCGGTGCATATACTGGAGCAGCGCGGACAAGGCGCTGGAGGTAGCGCCGGTGCCGGGGTCACGCGCTCGGCACGGGGCGCACAACGCGGCAGCGGCGGCGGCGCGGGCGGCGCGGGTGGCGCGGGCGGGGGCCCAGACACGCGCGCCTTTGTAATGTTAACGTTAAACACTTCCATCCATTTGGACATCGCATCCACTACTACCAGGTAGGTGCAGCCCGCGATGGGACCCAGGAAATCCAAATGTAGTCTGGTCCATGGGCGGCGTGGCCAGGGTCACGTGCGCGGCGCCTGGTGCAGAGGCGAACAGACTTATAAATTGTCTGAGTGAATTATTTAGTAGATGGGGAATTCCACGGCAAATCGTTAGAGATAACGGACCACAATTTACGTCAAAAGAATTTGAAAGTTATATTGGGTGAGTTTGGGTGTAATTTGTGTTAGTCTATGTGTGTGTACATAGCATCCACGACACAGGGATGTTGAGCGTGTGCGTTATTCTAAATTCTAACTAACTATAATGGACCTGATAACTGATTTTGAAGTACAACTCAATAGAACTTAATAAATAAGAACGATATTTTGTTTAAACTTCATATGAAAAAACTACTTAAGACTAAATTCTTTATATCAAATAATAACAATTGCAGTAATTATTATGTGATTACAAGCCGTGATAGTCCAATGGTTTGCCCTACCGCCTCTCAAGTAGTGGCCGTGGGTTGGAATCTATCGTGATGAAACCTGTACGTCGAAGAAGGCTCGGAAAATGTATGAAGTCTCCGGCTCGCGCTGGCATCAGTGCGGCGGACTATAGTTTAAACCTGCATGTAAGACATGCCCAACAGTGGGACATATAAATAAGCTAATGTTGTTAGTTGTGTCCTCATTATATTAACTAAATAAAAACACAAACAATAATAAAAATATTATAATAATGAGCTCGGGCAATATCTTATTAAAAAGAATATTAATTAACGCGAAATCTAATTAAGGATTATTAAAAATAGTTTCGCTTAATTTTTTGTAAAACGAATAAAAAATATGCCTTTTGTCCCATTGTATTAGTATATTTATTATTTACGAAGTCGAGGTGTATTTAATATCTCAAAATAAGATAGACTCGTTGACAGCCTTTGAAACGCCTTTTCTCGGTATAAAAACAGCGAGCGGGTAATTTAATTTCCACGTGTTCGCGAACTCTCGCGGAATAATTTCAATAGATTTAGATATAGACTTAGAACTTTTCATCCTACGTAACGTATTATTTTTAAAATTTATTATTAGGATGTTGAAAACAATTGCCTTGCAATTTCATGTCTTAATCTGCATCCCATTAGTTCGACATTGCCATATATGTGGTGGTATATTACAGAAAATCCGGATGGTTAAAAATACCTTCGCGCTACGCTCACTACTTACGGAGACTTACCCACGTGTTCACTACAGGCCACCGCGAACGGAGCTAACTTAGGTAGCTTAGTTCACGTAGTTGCATGCAAAACTAAGCAAAGCCTAGTGCGCGGTGTCTCCTCGCTTCAAGCCCTCAACTAGATCACTACTGAGATGCGCTAGCTGCTCACGAGACAGACACCCCGGCCACTGCAAATCGGGGTAGACAAATATGTCCATCTCTGTAGCTAACCACAAACCCCTGCGAGTCCATGCCCAAGTCTGGGTCCACTAGACGCGGGCGTCACTTGTGGACCCCCAAAGGCGTATCACTGGCGGAGGGCTTGGTCCGGATGCCAGGTGTACCCTGGTCTTGCCGTCAAGCCTGTAGTCTCTCCGGAAAACCCTTTCTCTCGGGTCTGTAGATAGGGACACTTAGGTAAGAGAAGCAAAGGTATCTTCTGCTGTTGCTAAGGTAAGAATAGCAGCAGAAGACACCTTCAATAGCAGTAGAACTCCTTGTGAAAGAGTTCGTCCAGGGAAGTACTGCCATCTTATATACTACTGCCGCCAAGTAGTAATGCGAGCACTACTGCTTTCCGATTTTGAAGGGTAAATTTTGCTGGTGATATTACAGGCTCATCGGATTTTTCAACTTCAGTCTCAGTGTAATGGGCGCAGGGCCAGTGCCCTTGGAGCGGCACTGCAACTGTTATGGACAGACGTGTCGCTTACCACCAGGACCACGACTTGTTCCGTCCCGTCATTTAATATCATCAAAAAAAAGAAAAAAGTCTGTTTAGCCATTGTGCAGAAATTAGACAATTTGATCCCAGAAGTAGAGTGCAAGCGAGATACTACTCTGTACCGAAGACGAAATGGGAGTTTGGTACAGTGACCCTCCGTCTCGGATGACTGCATTATGAGTTCAGCACAGACAGCAGATTCCTACGGATTCGGCACCTGGACCAGCCGCTCCTAGCTCCCATTCTCTATGTCATTCATAATACAATATCTTCTATGCTATAAAGTGAATTCCTTAATTATTTAACACTCGTGTATATTTTTTATTGGTTATTTTTAAAATACTAACAACCTCACAGGACTAAATTATTAACATCATAAACAACAACTTTTGTTACATGACTTTTAATAATTCATCAGATGTTGCTTTCCAAAAATAAATACATTTAAATAAATCGCTCCGAACCAGCCTTTCCCAAAGTGGGCGATAACGCCCCTTGTGGGCGCTGCAGGCCTAAAGGGTAAGAGACCCAGAAAAAAAATGGGAGCGTTGTGTAGTGGCTTAGGGGGAGATTCGTAATTTCATCTAGGAAGACTCTTAGACACCGACCGAGCTCTCGACTCTCGACTACAACTTGTAAACGTCAACTAATATTAATTAAGAGTTTGCTCAAACTAACTCGGTTCGATATTTCTCTCCGTGTAGTTCATATATCTGTCCTGTTTTATTGAATAAATAAAATAAAAATCATGTCAATCGGTCGCTCTGTTTCGAAATGAAAGTAGACACAAACAAACAAACAGGAAGGTAACAGATACAGTTTCGCATTTTAATAGTTATTAGTATTCCTAGATAGGTAATTTTCGTAGATCACAGACCGCGGGAAATCATGTTTTTAACAAGTTTTTGTTAAATAACCCGATTTGTGCATTCCTGTATCAATCGGCTGGTTCATAGAATACTTGTTCTTACTTGTTGAGTACGATTGAGCGTCGAATGAGATAAACGAGTTTATGCATGTTTGTCTTATTCCTGTCAGTGCGAGCTGCTTATGGAATCCTATATAAACAACGTAATATTTATTTTATTTTCATTTGTGGTTTAAGCAGTACTTAAGTTCAACTCTTACTTACGTATTTCTCATAACAAAACAATGTCGGAAGTAAAAAAGAGGAGACGGCAATACTGTGCGGATTATATTAAATTCGGATTCATTGAAAATACATCAAAGAATGATATAGCTTACATGACAGACCTGTATAAATTGTTCAACGACATGAATCTCCAACTGCAAGGCGATGAATTAAATTTTATTAAAACAAAAAATGTCGTTGCTGCTTTCGCAGCCAAACTGCTTCTATACAAAAAGATTATGGGCAGACGTGAGTTTCAAAATTTTCCGAATTCATCAGTATCCTGCAGTAACGACGACTTGTTTGCCTACTGCCAACATTTGGAAAACCTCCACATTGACTTCACCGAACGATATCAGGACATTTTGAACTTGGAAATACCAGACTGGGTGTTGGATCCGTTTTCAAATGTCAACGCAGCAATATCACCTCAGCTGGAAGAAGAAATATGCATAAAACTTTTTATGATTGACTGAAATAAGGTGTTTTAAAACTGGAACCTAAGTAACTTTCCTCATAATCTAGTCTCCTGATAAAACACTTGATATACATTATGTAACTTTTGTTTTATAACTTACTAAGTACGGTTGTTTATCACAAATTTTTAACAAATTTTTATCGAAAATCACCTGATTCTTATCAGGTGAAGGATAATGAAATCAATCACACTTCTTGATTCAACCACAAAATAAATAAAATTATAGCTGCAAAATATTGATTGCAGCAACAAATTTACCGTAATAAATTTAATAAAATTGTTATTGATTAAAACGAGGAGTGTGATTGATTCAATTAAGGTCCACTTGATAAGAGTTAGATTGCTGTAGTCATATTATGTAGCTAAGAAGCTATTGACTTTGATATTGTTAATCAAGTTATCATTGATTCCATCAACAAGTTGATTAGGATTTACAACCACATCCGAATTAAATTAAATATACTGAAAAAATATCACAATTCAGCAAAAAATTAAAGCATCCCTTACTAATAAATGTTATCATTATTTTGACGATACAAAGAATGACAAATAACGATAAAACTTCGACGTCGATCATTAACAATTATTTAAAATGAATGAATTGTGTAACAAAAGTTTTCTACCACTAATTATGAATAATGCAATGCAATAATGTGATATAATTATGTTATGATTTAATTGTAATGTAATGTAATTAAATAGTGTGATCTATAAACTTAGGGCGCGTTCCCACTAGGTCGTCACGTTTTATTATCGTTGGACGACTGTCGTGACTAGCTGTTCCCACTAGATCGTGGCGACAATAGGAGCTGCGACAATCTGTCGTCACGTTTTTATTGTGACGTTTTTTTATCGTCGGACGACTATCGTTCTAGCTGTTCCCACTGTGACGACAGTTTGTCGTTGTAATGATAAAAAATCGTGAACGACAGTTAATCGTGTCGTGCTATATGTGAACAACTTCATTTAAATATACAAGGCACGACACTGTAAACTGCACGACAATCTGTCGTCACGACATAGTGGGAACAGGCCGTTAGTTCTCTGACGTTGCTGTGCCCTTACAGGGCGTCACATGTATACCACCAATTAATGTTCCATCAAATTTAGAATGTGATATACAATAAATAATTAAATTTCGTTGAATTGAAGAGTGATTAATTCCATTAGACTTCACTTGATAAGAGTTACATTTTTTAGTATCATATTATGTAGATAAGTAGCTGTTGACTTTGTTATTTTTTCGGATAATAAATAATCAATGTGCACATTGTCAATAATTGTTCATTGAACCGTAAGTGTCTTTAGAGACACACTTTGTATTTTTGTACCGACTTCGGAATTTCATCTTATATTCCCATATCTAACAAAGGTTTTGTTCGAAAAACAAAGATTCAATCGAACCATCCATTTGGGTTGTTTTTTTTTGGAGCCAACGAAGGGTGAGCTCTTCTCCCTAGGCTCGAGAACGATGCGAAAATGTTCGCGTGTTTTTCTAATGCCCTGGTATCTTAATCATATGTTTTAACCTACACATATCCTCATGATCATGAATCCTTCACACGTTTTCCAAGGGATGAGTACCGTTTTCGACATTTTTTTCTTTTGTGATAGATACCAAGTGCCGGGACGATCAAACCGTCTACTTGCAGTGCCACTCAGAGCTTTAAATCGCAAAGATCTGAGGGACTGTGCCACTGCGTCCCTCACCTTGAGTCATAAGTTGACAAGTCCAATGTCCTTGTAACATCGGCAGCACCCTTACCCTTCAAAACCTGAACGCAGTAATGCTCACAATACTGCTTGGCGGCAGAAATAGGAAAAGTGGCAGTACTTTAACTGCCTCTGTGGCCGAACGGTTACCATGCCGGACTGCCACGCAGAGGTCCCAGGTTCGATTCCCGGGCCGGGGGAAATGTTTGTATGGCTTACATTTATTTCTCTCGTGAGTTTGGGTGTAATTTGTGGTTGTCTATGTGTGGTAGGTGTGTCTATGGCATCCGCGACCCAGGGTTTCCCTAGTGCCGGGCTATGTTGGGTGTGTGCGTTATTTATTTATTTATTTTTATTTATTTACTTCCCAGAACGAGGTTTTTCACAAGGAGCGCTATTACAAGTTTCACCACAATGTTTTCATTCACCGTTGGCGAGAAGTGTTACTATTAAACGTAACTTAGAAATTAAATTATAGGCACATGCCGCTACAGGGACTTGAACCTTCGACCTCTCTTTAGAGAAGGAACCGTTCTCCGATTCATCATATAGTAGACAAAAAAAAAATTCAGAAAAGATTTCGCCGTCATTAAGGGGAAGGTAAGCGGTAAAGCCATAATCTAATACACAACGAAATTGTACGGCTATTTCATATAGATTAATAACTCATTCTGCGAACTGGATAGAGTGAATATTACAAACGGGTCCCCATAGTCTAAGTTGCATGGCTTCATGGACTTAACACGCCCCTAAAAGAATGTCAGCTAATATATTAGGACCTTACAAATGTACGATTGCCGTAATAGTCCTATGGGAGAATGGTTTCTTCTTAATTGAATGGTTGACCGTTGAAACCCCTATGATTGTAGGGTCAACGGGGGAGGGGTGCGTAGACTGACGAATTGGAACGCTAAATTGTTACGAGAGTGTATAACTTCAACAATTTGCGTATATTTAGCAAAAATACCAATGTAACTAAAGCTGTACCTCAAAGGGGTATATCACAAGTTAGCGAAAGAAAGACTGAAACATCTCAATACTTCAGTACAACGTCGTGCAACTGGTAGTAGAAAACATACTTTCAAATAACATACGAGAATTGACTTATACTAAATAGTTCATTGTGATAGTAAAAATCTGGTGATCTGTAATACAGCGCCCCTACCACGAGTTTACTGTGACTGTTGTCGCTGACGCCCCTAGCGGTCACAAGATGAAACAACATAATGTATACTAACATTCTACGCCGTCGCCGGCGGTAACTGTCACTGTAATCTCATGGTAGAGGCACAGGTGTCCTAGTATGGACACAAGTCTCTCACACAGACAAAGATTGTAATGTTTAAATAAGTCACTATTATCTATTATCTAAACCAGGTTGTCACTTAGCGACTGTAACCGCAAGGGCGCTTTTATTCGATACGAATTTCATCGCGTTCACCCCGCGCGGTCTCTGACGGAGTCCACGGCGGCCGCCGCGCGGTCTCTAACGGAGTCCACTGCGGCCGCCGCGCGGTCTACGAGCGCAGTCCGCGTTGACGCCGCGCAGCGACCGCGTGCGTCTGACGTGGCAAAATACGCTCTATTTGTTTAGATTTTACGTTTTAACTTAAATGAGCATCTCGGGCATGAAGGCGAGTCTGACTTGAAGTTGGTCTACGTGGCGACCGTGGCGTGCGTTAAGTAACCAAATGTAGGAAATATTATTTAATTTTCAAGTTACGTACATTTATGATGATTTTTGTTTAGTTGCAATATCTGTTTTAAGGAATATATTAAGACTTGTCACTGCACATCGAAGCAGATTCACAGCTTGGAAAACATGTGAAATCTTCAATACTTTTCTTAGTTATGGGACGTATTAGTTGGTGAATAAATTGTTGATAAATATTTAAAAAACCTCTCTTAAGAACACTTACGTGACAAACTATGATGTGTAATCGCGGTGAGAAACAGAATGATTATGTACTATATTTAATTTATTTTTTAACTTTAACTGGAAGAAATTTTACTTCTTTTAGGCCCCATTTCATCTAAACACAATTCTCACACATATTTAATATCTTTATCTAGTTATTACATTATATTACTCGTAATATTCAGTACCTATATAAACTTTAAATGTAAAATATCTATATTTACACAATTTATTTTGAAAACTTCTACTATAAAATACTTATAGAAGCAGAAGTTACAAACATTAAATCAACAAAAAACAATCTTTAATTTTTATATTAGAAACAAGTTCTCATGTTTTTCCTTTGTAGTATTAAAGGTATTGGACTACACATACACTTTTGATTTTTCAACGAATTTATTATCTGACTAAAAAGGTTTATGGTCTCTGCTTCTTTGTTTGTGTTTTGCCTAATTGTAAAAAAATAAGTATAATCTAGGAATGATACTGAAAATTCGGAATATGAAGCTACACGGAACCAAAATAAAACTTACAAAAGCACCCCATGAACGGTTATCGACTTTTTATCGTACGCGTTGTTGCGCTACCGTCAATTTACGCCATAATAACAGCACGATAAGTTCTTAAGCACAGAATACACCGCGAACGAAGCTAAGCTAACTTAGCTCAGCTCACATAGCCGAGGCATCTATTCATAGTTCGGTTCACACTACGAACTAAGCTAACCGAGCTAACTAAACTACTTCAACGATCCCGCTAAGCTGTGTAAAATGTGTCGCTCTTCTGCCGCCCTTCACTCTCTCACATATCCATAGTGTAACACGTCACTACTTACTATGTATTTTCTTAGCTCAGCTTTGCATGCAACTACGTGAGCTAAGTAAGTTGGCTTCGCTTCGTTCGCGGTGTGACCTGCGCTTTATGTATATCACCAATAATACAGAATATGCCTCGTGTTTATTTTATCTTTATTGGTAAATAAATATATTTTTATTGGAAACTTTTTATATAATATGTTCTAGTAGCTGTGACATTAGCTGCCATTCTGGTTTCATCTTTCACTTTTGGGACATACCTCAGATCATACGAACATACCAAAGGCTTCAATGTAAGTATATAGATATTGTTGCTAAATACAAAGACAACATTAAAGTTGATTGTTCATCTATTATTAAACTGCCTCCGTGGCCGAACGGTTACCACACTGGACTGCCACGCAGAGGTCCCAGGTTCGATTCCCGGGCCGGGAGAAATATTTGTATGTATTTGTACTACCTACATTTATTTCTCTAGTGAGTTTGGGGGTAATTTGTGTGTGTCCATGGCACCCGCGACACAGGGTTTTCCCTAGTGCGGGGCGTTATTATTAATATTATTTTCTCCAACGCACTTCCCGCCTAAGAGGTTCATCCACCACCTTAATTTTTTTAAATTTATTCAGAACACAGACTACGATAGTACATATTGGTTAGTAATAAGAGATGTCTATAATACTATGTATTTAAATACATTAATATCTGAACAACAGGGAAACTTACTTTCTGCCGATCAGCACCTGGGCAAAGTGACGGCCAACAAAAAAGAATCATCAAATCGGTTCACAAACAGAGTTATCGCGTAACATACATACAAAAAAAAAACAGTTGAATTGTGGATCTACTCCTTCTTTGAAGTCGGTTAAAAAGTCGCTTACCACCAGGCCCACGGCTTGTTCGTCCCGTCACCTAAAGAAAAAGGTGACATAACTTCGACAAATGGTTTCTTCGCTAAATCTCTACACTTTTAACACGATAGAAACCTCATATCCAGTATCAAACCACACAAAACGTAAACGTCGTAAACACATCAACACACATATCGTAAATTCAAATAAGAACAAGTCGACGTAAAAACGTGTGAAAATTATTCACGATTTCCATCGACACATGCCTCCACTTTTTCCACCGGTTTTTTGGAATATAATGTATCTTGTTCAGGTAAGTCTTATAAACGCGCGGATTTCGTCGATATTTATGTTGGGGTAAGAAATATAATACAATTCGAAACATGTGCGAATTGATTCTACAGTTACAATCAAAATAACCTGAGACTTGGAACCTTGAACTTATTGATTTCTTCATTCGTCTCGGAGATTTTTAGTCAAAGTCAAAGTCAAATTACACTTGAAATCATCATACTGGTTAAACTCTACTGCTCATTAGTAAGTCAGATTCCCCTGAAAAGAATGACTGTATGATTTAGCAGTAGAGCTCATTGTGAAAGATTTCGTCCAGGGAAGTATACTGCCACCATACCTTTTCTCACTTATTATTATGAAAAAAAACTTTAAAATTTTTTAAATTATGTTTACATCCTGTAGGCACAACTAAAATAATAATGTGACAACCCTACGCTCCGAGGGAAGTGTAGGCATTGATGCACCGAACAGGCGGGAGCTGCCCTATTTGTATTATTATGCTATGATCATATGTTTGGGACGAGATGTCATTAATGGTAGTAGCAGCCATAATATTATCTGGATGGCAATGGTTCATGGCCATAGGGTCCTATTTTGCTCAACGAATGATAATAAACAATAACAAAATGCTTTTCATTCTTTTCACTCTAGGCCTATTACAGAGAAAATTTCACCGTACACTTAGCACGGAGAAGTTAGCGATTGAATTATTCGTTCAGCCCGCCAATACTTATTGTTGCAAGAAATTTAGTGGCTATATATCACTGATACAAAGGTTCGCTTACTTTCAATGCCGAACTAACGAAGTTTTCCCATAGATTAAAGAACAGATGGTACACTTCTTAAAAAAACACATATTTCTAGCACACATATATTAGTAGCAGTAGAGCTCCTTGTGAAAGAGTTCGTCCAGGTAATTACTGCCACTTTACCTATTTCTGCCGTCAAGCAGTAATGAGAGTATTGAAGGGCGAACTGCGTTCCAGTTTTGAAGGGTGCTGGTGAAATTACAAGCTCGTGGGACTTGTCAACTTATGTCTCAGGGTGACGGACACAAGTAGCAGTGCCCCTCAGATCTTTGCGGTGGCACTGCAACTGTTATGGACAGGCGTGTCCAGTCACTTGGTATTATAAAAAAAAACAATCCAATTAGGTTCCTTTTTTTCACTCGTATCCCCGCACTACGGAAACCGTTTATCGTGAGTGGCATGGACACGCTCATAGGTAGACAACCACAAATTACACTCAAACTCACGAGAGAAATAAATGTAGGCCATACACATATTTCTCCCGGCCGGGAATCAAACCCGGGACCTCTGCGTCGCAGTCCACCATGGTAACCGTTCGGCCATGCAGGCAGTTGATGATATTGAATTGAGTTATGACATTGATATAATATCGTCGGAGATAGTGCAATTACGCGTAACTAGCACCGTTATGAAGTTGTCATTTCGGTAAATTAGTGGTCAAACCAAATACGCGTAACAGTCAGATTAACAGACTAACAGATTTACTGGAATCTGTAGTTATCAGTCCGTAAATAGCATAATTTAATACTTTCTGTGCAAAAACGAAAGTCGCAACCATTGAAATAACAAAGTAATAACATTTAATCACTCTTCTGTAAAATTTGATCTCGTGAAGATACGCGTCTTTTACCAATGCTACATATAATTTTTTTTTTTTTTTTAAAAAAACATAATTATATAAGGAAATTATAACAATATGAGGATATAGGTATTATAAGGAAAAAACTTATAGCTTTCACTGGATATACGCGGTTTGGTAGTCGACTGTGCCAACATTGTGTGTGCATTAAGGCTAAATCCCACTCAAAATATGCCTATGAAAAAGGAGTCAGGTACAGAAAAACGAATAAGTGTATTGGTATGTCAGTTTTATAGGTTCCGTTAAAATAATTGAAATCTAAATAGATTCCAATTTCATTTAAGATTTCATTTCAGTTAAAGTTCCTCCCTCATGGCATAGTTACAGAAATATGTAACAACAATGACAATTTGTTAAACTACACTTTTATTCAAATCAATTGGTTTATTATTTATAAAAATACGTTTAAAAGTTTTATGCGTTAAAAACACAAAAATACGATACTAAATAAAATGTTGAACTTATCAAAATTTCTCACAAAGTGTACAGAAATCTGAATCAATATTTAAATTCATCTTTATGTCCCTTATGATAAGACGGCTCAAAATTTAGAGCATGACTTTTCGCGGGAGAAATATGAAAGAGTGATTCTTTATTTAATATTAAAAGGAATAATGACAACCCAAAACAGTAATGTAAGTATATTAAAATAATGTAATGCACCACAAGAGATCTTAATGTTAATTATTCCATATATTATATAGGTAGAAAACACTGAAGAAAATTTAAAAATGGCAAGTAATGGCTTTTATTATTTGTTATAACAAAATCTAAATATGTATACATAGAAAATAAAGATCAATGAAAGGTTAAAAAATGCGAAAGTTACAAATTGAGGGAGCGTTCCTTGTTAAAATCAAGAGCGAGAGAGTAGGTCACAGAATTAGTGTGAGTCTGAGTCCATCTAATAGTAGGTACATATAAATGCCATGACATACTTTTCGACTTCTGTTTATTATATAGTCTATGAACTTTCGCCAACTTCGGTGCAGCCCTATATAATACGTGGAGTTTATGAAAGAAAGTAGGTGCTATTTTGTTAACATTTCGTTGTGGAAATATAAAAAGGCTTTCTTGGGGCTTGGTTGGGATTTTCACAGAAGTACCAAGAAACTCGCACAAAAAAATATAATTTAGGACTACAAAAGTGCCTTTGCCAATTTATGTACCGTAACATAAATGTAGACATAATTCATTTATTTATAAAACACAAGTTGTGCAGAATTTGATAGAAAAAAAACATGTGATGAAATCCACGACGCATTGTTTGGTTGAGTTCGCTGAACTAACTGGAAAAAAGCTTACAAGCAATTGAACACATGCTTATTGCATCAAAACGTATAATTTGGTGGGTAAAAAGGCCACATCTGCAAAATGATAATATCTCTGGAGACAGGCTTAAGGCTCTACGAACGAAATTAGTCGATGTTTTTTTATGCTTGAATAAGCACTTTTTTTATTCGTTTCACAAAACTGGATACAATTCTGAAATGAAGTGAAATCGCTTGATTTAATTAAATAATAAACATTATGATATAAGGATAATGTACCCTAATTGATGTCAACACAATAATCAAATTTCACTAACAACACGTGCATAAATGACAGTAATAAGAAATTTGCATCTAATACTTTGACAAGACATAGAGTACTAAAAAACCATCCTCAAAAGTTTACATCTATTTGCCAAGTTTTATTGATATCGGTTACCGGAAAGTGCGCGAAACCGGATTCTTACCCTAGATTGCCACCGTTAGAGGTGGTATATTTTCTTCAAATTTAAATGGGACCAAATTTGAGGTGCCCTCATTCCAACAAAAAAATTGCAGTCGAATTGAAAACCTCCTCCTTTTTTGAAGTCGGTTAAAAGCCTATCGTAAAGTCAGTACACAAGACACTTTTTAATTGAGTTCCTAGCTGAGGCCACAGAACCAGAGAATATGTCAAAATTAAATCTAGCATTGTACCATTGCGCATTGACCAAAGTTGGTTTTACAAATAGGAAGCGAAAAAGCTTTACGTAGTAAATTTCACACATACATAATTTGTTTCACGTACTTCGTATTACCTTTAAGGTTTTCATGTGATAAAACCACTTTTAACGTATAATCACATGTGACTATATGGTCACAGGGATCACAGATTATAGTTTCAAATTTATGACCCAGTTTTTGCGTCGGGGATGGAAAATAAAATAAAATTTAAATATAAACTGTTCTATTTCAAATGAAAAACCATATAAATCATAGGTTCCCAAACAATTTTGATCACCGCCCACTTAGGCAAGATAAAAAACTGCAATTATTTTTTTTATTGACTTAACTAATTAACAAAAAAACACAAGGGAAAAAAATTATATATATGTAGAGTAGTTTATAATAGGGGTTTAAATATGAAATTGCCGATTTATTTTACTGACCACTTTAAATTAAAATTAAACCTGTATGGTGTCCGATTTCAGAGTGAAACGTTTTTCACACGAAAAGTAAAACATGCTTAACTTAAAAAACATGATTTTTGAATGTTCGACTTTCAATTGTTTTTACATTCAGCTTTTAACGTGAAGACAGATACAGCGGAAATCTGAGTACCTAATTTTCGAATACGAATTTCCACATGGAGTTAACGTAGCAGAAACTGTCAATGCTGTATTTGGAGAGGATACGGCATACGCAAATACGGGAAACGCCGGCAATACGGCAAATTACGACTTGAAGAAAGAACCACGAGGAAGACCAGTCACAAATGTAAATAACGTTGAATTGAAGGTAATGATGGAAGCCGATCCGTATCAAACTACCACGAAACGTCATGGTTTAATGTTAGCATACCCACAATATGACATATGGCGTTTGAATAATGACGACGGAACTCGCAGCAAAACAGCTTCACCGTTATTGCTCTATGATAACGCAACACCTCACACTGCTTGAGAAACAGTTTTACTACTACAAGACCTGCAGATATAAATTATCCATCATCCTACATATTCGTCGGACCTCGCCCCGACCGACTACCATTTTTTCCCGCAATTTGATTTTTTTTTGTATGGAAATAAAATTCCCAGGAAGCAGTACAAAAATCCCTTCACACAGCTGTGGAGTCCAGGTCTCCAGACTTCTATCGCAAAGGTTTAAATGACCTGCCGATTACATGGCAGAAATGTATAGACAACAAGGGAAAAAACTTTGATTAAACAAATATATTTAATCTTAAAAAAAATTGTTTTAATTTTTCAGTGCGAAACGGCAATTTCATGCTTTAACCCCTAATACAAATAATTCAGGTTTTTTTTGGAAATGCGGTAGCACCATTGTCCAATTGCTTCCGATGCCTCTACCGCCTCCTTAGGACTCTTCAGCGCCCACTGTGGAGCGGTAAGGATCACTTTGGGAAACTATGATATAAACCATGAAAAATTATGGAAAATAAAAGTAAAAAATAAAGAAATAGAAAAATAAAGACTAAATAGTAAATAAATAAAATAATAAACGATATCTATTTTTAGCAGCAAAGGTCCTTATAAAATAGTTCGTCTAGGGAAGTACTGCCATCTTACCTATTTCTGCCGTCACCGTGCGTTTCGGTTTGTAAGGGTAAGCGGTCAGTTACACGAGGTGAAAGTAATCGCCCAGTTACCACGCCTTCATGTATATTAATGGCGAATCTGAATTATATTTACTAGAAAACAACATTTAAATTCCTCTGAATAATACAACTGCGCGATCGCCGCGTAGACCAAATTCAAGCCAGGCTAACTTAACGCTAATTTAAGTTAAAACGTGAAAGCTAAATAAATAGAGCGTATTTTGCCATGACTGTTAGACAAACGCGGTCGCTGCGCGGTCTCATGTCTCAGGGTGACGGGCGCTGTGGCAGTGCTCCTAACATCTTTAGGATTTAAAGTTCAGTGTGCCACTGAAACCGTTATGGATAGGCGTGTCCCTTACCACCAGGCGCAAGACTAGTTCGTCCCGTCACTCGGTGTTATGTAAAATAAAGTCTTTGTCTTAATAGCAATTGTAATAAAAATAAAACAAAGTAAATAGGGCATGTCGAAAGGGTCTATGATTCTGCATCTGAAAATTATGCAAATAAGTAGCCTTCGTCGTTATTCCGCCACATTCGTTCATGGAATAAAGCCGAACATTTAACGGAATACTAATAAAGTCCAAAATAAATAATGCGGTGTTTTTTTTTTTTTCAAAAAAGTAGCCGCTTATTTTACTTTTTTTATTTTAAGTCCAATTTGGAAAATAAAAAATTAGTCGACAGTAATTGTTTTTTTGTTAAGCTTCGGGATTGATTTTGATTGCATAAACTTTAGATTTCTTTTGTTTACCTATTAAACTTTAATTAAACCAATATCAAGCTGTAACAATTTTTAAATTTCCAACCGTTTCAGCTTTATCACAACATTAAAATAATATTAGGGGTTAAAGTATGAAATTGCCGTTTTATTGCAATA
>NW_020654810.1:5496904-5510630 GCF_003589595.1 Hyposmocoma kahamanoa | reverse complement strand
ATACTTTAACCCCTATTACATACATGCAGGCTATAAACGTAGATACACAAAAGGGCTTGGTAGACTCAGCGATTCAGTAAGGCAAGTTGGTTCACCTAGAGCGACAGTCGAGGGTACATAGTCACCATCAGTCCGTAACCAATGAGTCGTGTTCTTCAAGTCGCAAAGATCTGAGGTGTAGTGCTGCTGCGCCCGTTATCCTGAGAAATAACACAAAACAAGTCCCGTGTGCCTGTAATTTCACCAGCACCCTTACCCTTCAAAACCGGAACGCAGTGATGTTCAGATTCTTGCTTGGCGGTAGAAATTGATAGATAAAACGCGGCTGTGTGTGGCAAAATATTTTTTTGAGATATAAAAAATCAAAACCCAGTTTTAGAATCATGAATTGAATTGTTTCATAATATTTCAGCTATGCATCGTTAGGGTAAGTTCCAATAAGTCGAACACGTTAACTAATTTTAACTATTTTTAAAAGAGAATTTTGTGCTCTATCTTTTGCTATTTAAAACGGATATTGCCGCGTTTTAGTTAGTGGACGGCAGAATAAGAGTTTTATTTACAGAAAGATGGTGAATTTCTTACAACTGGTACATAATTTGGAGATTTTTTGTGGAAAATGTCACTTATGTGGTCTTACCTTTAAGCAGACGATATCACAAAGGTTTTCTCTGTCAGTGATTTGATAGAGCAGATTGGACAGTCTGGGTACAGGTGAGTTTGCACGACATAACTTTAAATACAGTAGAAGTTCTTAGTTTACCTAGCACGTGTGACAACAGTTCGCGGAATTCCGCAAATTTGGGCTCAACCTGCCATTTTGGCTTTGTATGTACGTTATGGTCGTGTCAATTGTCTCGCGCAAAACCTCGGAAATCATTGGCATTTGCCTTATTTTAATATGCAATATTATGGTCGCTTCTTTTTTGGATAACTAAGTACACATATCGAATTCGTCGTCGTTCAGTTATTAACCACTAGATGGCACCACATTGATTGAAATTTCAATATAAAATTAAAACGTCGTAATTTGCAATAATAAGTATCGATGGTATTGGACTTTCAACGATATGCCGACAGGGTGTAAAACAGTCCAGAATTTGTTTTTATTTTTTATTTGAAACTAAGACTTCGTATTTCAAATTATGAATAAGTAAATTTTGGCAATAGCGGTTCTGATAGTAACCGAGGCTTCAATTCTGATAGTAACAGAGAGTGTGATGGAGTAGTCTCGACGAGATACGGTAATTGAAAAGAGCTAACGACCGAGGGCGAATTATGTGCAGTACGTAAGAAATAAAAAAATCAAGGAGCTTTCTCCGGTGGTCTAAATATTGTTGAAAGTTATGTAAGCAAACAATAACATTTCACGGCATGATAATTTGAAAAACAACCATTGTTTGTTATTGCTATATATTTGCTAAAGCAGTTTGTTTGTAAACGTGTAGTAATTCATTGGCATGCGGCCCTAACAAAACACAGCTTGGCTCAAGTTTATCTGAGCAATTTAATGATAACAAAAGCAGTATGTTAGCCTTATACGTACGCAGTTACGTATAAGGCTGTTTGACCAATATCAAAAGCTTTTCATCAGGGTTCAAAGGGATAATTATCATTAATAATTATTGTCGTATTTATCATCTTGATATTTTTCGACAGCATCACATACGTTACTCTGATACGTTACCCAAAGTAAGTAAGTAAAGCACTTGTATTAGTAACATTTTTTGTAAAATAACTCCACTAGTTTTCAGTAGCAGTAGACCTCCTTGTGAAAGAGTTCGTCCAGGGAAGTACCGCCACCTTGCTTGCCCATGTTGCTGCCGCCAAACAGTAATGTCTCCTAATGGTGAACAACAAAAAAGTAACGAGTATGGACACTCTCCGCCCGCCCACATTGACGGTCACATTGACTGAACGACAACAAGGCTGTCGGCGAGCCGTTTTCGCGCTTAGACGGCTTTGATATTTTACTGACTTACATTTTTTGACTTACTTACTTTTATTAACTTACACCCGATACGCCCCCGACCCCCAACCGTTCTCTCTGCGTTGCGGAGCACTATGTCTTTTCCGAATCCATCAAAACACGGTCCAAAGCTGCGATTGTACAGTCGCGAACATTATAACATCAAGCCTTATTTAAATTACATTCTGAGACATAAATAGTCATTAAAATATTATGATTGCGAATATTATATTTATGAAACATTTATTTTACTTTCAAGTTATTTTTATTGAAAATTATGATATTTTTACTACAATTATTGTTGTTCATTGTTTCTTAATAATGATACAAAGATCCAACAAACACAAAGAGTCCTTCAATCATTGTGTCATTTATTGTCTGCTTATTCTATTTTTAAAAGGGATGCCTTTGTAATTTTTTTCTTTTTAATTTATTGCATGGACCTCATAAGAAGGATCAAGGTCACTCAGCGAGCAATGGAGAGAGCGATGCTTGGTATTTCCCTACGTGATAGAATCAGAAATGAGAACTTTACTAAGGTAACCGACATGCCTCGAAGAATTGCTCAGCTGAAGTAGCAGTGGGCGGGGCAGATAGCTAGGAGAACCAATGGCCGTTGGCGCGTAAAGGTTCTTCAATGGCGACCGTGCACTGGACGATGCTCAGTGGGTAGGCCGAAGGTGGATCGACGAACTGGTAAAGATCCCGGGAAGCCGAAGGATGCTGGCAGCGCAGGACCGATCATCGTGGAGATCGTTGGGGGAGGCTTATGCCCAGCAGTGAACGTCATATGGCTGAATGATGATGATTATTTCATGACCATGGATACAAGTCCTACAGTCGAAATATTAGAAATAAAGGTAATAGCATAGTAATAGTTCAAAATAGATTTTCTTTAAATTTAAATTTATTCTGTTATATCAGGGTTGCCAAGAAAAACAACTGTTATCTAGCAAGAAATCTTTGTTTATTGGAGGTATCGATTTGGTCTTGTGCGCAGTAAATAACATTTGTATTATGTTAGTGCAGATCGACGTCCCTGTGCACCTTAGTAGATGACGAACGTGATGGTGGTGATGGAATGTACCTATTGTAACGTAATGAAATATTTTGCAAGGTCAATTGCAGTCGTTAGATGCCATTAGAGGAGGCTGAGCAGGAACGGAATGTATACGTCTTGTAGGATCACGTACTCCGTCTACGCTCCGCCCTCTATTACGAGACGTTCTAACGCTTACAATACGAAAAAAATAATGTTCGTTTTAATTGATTTTTTTTTTAAATTAGATGGACTTGCTCTTGACCACTACCTAGCTTAGGATCTACGATGGAACGAGCTTGCCCAGAAGATGCCTATTCAGCCGCACCTTACAGATACCCGGGTTGTATGAAGTCAGAAATACAGACGCGGGCAGGGCTATGCGCTTAATAAAAGATGATGAGTACGCCTGAAGGGAATATCGACCAGGTAAGGATGATATCCCGTCATACGTCTGGATGTCCGATGGTAAAAGGGAGCGGGCGCGATTAGCTGATGGAGCTCATGGGCACACTGACCGAAATATATTCTTTATAAAACCGATAGACGGGCGACTTTGCGCCGGTGGGCTGAGCTGTGAAGTTTAGATTCGAGCCTAACGTCGCCAATAAGTCTTCTGGCTCTGCGCTCAATCGAATCAAGAACCTCAAGTTGATACTTCGCTGAGCCATCCCACAGGTGACTGCAGTACTCCATGCAAGATCGGACTTGTGCTTTTTATAAAATTAAGAGCTGTCCAGGCCTGAAATATCGCTTAACCTTGTTAAGGATACGCAGTTTTTTGGCTGCATTTTGCGTCTTACATACAATATAAGCGCCAAAGTTAAGGGTTGCGCTCAGTGTTATGCCAAGGAGTTCTAGGCTGTCGGTAAGAGAGACAGATATACCCCGAAAAGTGGGTCAGATCAAATTGACTCCTTTTTTGACAGGTCTGCGTTTCGATTTCATTTTATTTGAATATGATTTACAAGTTTGGTGTTAGGTAATTTACCCTTTTGTTACCGCGTCTACTCATTGACTTTGTTCATTTTTATGTAAATAATCTATGTTTTAATATAATTTAAGTTTCGTTTTGGACTTCTAGATGGACTTCGTAGAAATTACACGATTTAATGCCGCCTTCCCCTTTCCATCAACCGAGGGAAGTTCCACCCCTATGTGGCGGATATTCCAAAGATTCGCACGAAGCGTACATTTATATGGAGAACGACTATGGAGTGGAATTCCTTGCCTTTATAACTTTTCTTGAATAGGTATTATTTAGTACTTGCTCTATCATAGACCTCAACATCACTTTACGTCAGATGAGATGGAGGTCAAATGCGATGGAGGTCAAATGCGCACTTAGATTTTTATAAAAAGAAAAACTAAGGATGCCGTTTCTTTCATGTCTTACGTTTGACGTTTTATTTTTTTGTGTAATGTTATCTAAGTATCCAAATAAATGCAATAAGTTTCCTTCTAATTATCCGAATATATTAAATTGTGGATATTTGTCTAAAACATTTTTCTGAAATATATATTGCCGTTTTTTGCAAATAAAAAATAGTATTTATTTTCAATTCAATATAATGCAAACATATATTCAATAATTATATTTTTTTCTGAATATCAATTTTTCCACTACAGATGTACTATATTATTACAGATACCAAAGTAAATATTGGCATGCATAATCTTACGCTTTTCCACGACAGTTTCGTCGTAGCAATAGTGACATAGTTCTAAAAACTTAGTATGAAAATATACACTTACATCCTTATTAAAATTCACTGGTTTCAATTTATACATACATGTATTGTAATAAACAATTTCATTCAATGTTGGTAACAACTACTTTAATTGTTAAAGAGTTTCATTAAAGCCTGCGTTAATTAGTTTCGTTTCTGCGCGATCCGAACCGAACGATTCCCGCCTGTAATTAGTGTTGCTGACAAATCTATTGAATGGCGACGACTCTATCGATGTAGCTGTATCGATAGACACGTTATTCATTCGGTCGATACATTGTCAGTTTCGTAGAAAATAATGACTGGAGACTTTTATTTTTAAACGTCGAACACGAACTTACTGCAGCATAACTATTTTTCAAAAAGAATACGTTTCAACGTTTTTGGTAATTAAAGAACGAAGTACGAAAATACTGTCAAATATTAAATTTGTTTACAATGAGTACAACCACCATCGAGTATATAACCAGAAGTAAGGACGAAATGTCATTTAATTTGTTTGAAAACTATTTTGCCATATCATTACGGTGACAATTGCGTTCCGATTGGCCAGCCCGAATTCGAAACAATTGACAGGTGTCGTCAATTGTTTCACTTCAAATCGACTAGAAGTTAAAACCGGAGCTTTCGGCCAGTTTAACTTGACTTAAATTGAAAAATTACATAATTTAATATTTAATTACCGATGAAATGTGATTCCGTTTGTTTTATAATGAGATGTTTTTCTGTTTTACCCACACCACCGAATGGAACAGCTTACAATAGTTAGAGATATTATCTTTATTATAATAAATACACAATATTTTTGGAATATACGGAGACGTACACACAGGTCAGTTGTTAGCGCTATACTATTTCAGCCTTCTAATTCGTGATTTCAGCGCAAACGAGAGTTGATAGTTAAAAGTGACATTAGTACCATTTGACTGATGAGTTGCCAGGCGTGAATGACCCTTATTTCGTCTCTGTTTCTGGTTATATACTCGATGACAATCACCAACTGAAATAAATGTATTCGAACATTTCGAATTCGCCAGACGTAGAGAAATGGTACGTCGTCGTGAGAGTAGGCTCTTGTCGTGCACTCATGACTGTGCTAGATCTAAATAAGAGATGGTGAATTCTAGACAACCAAATAGTTACCAGCAACTTATTTGTGGTTATATTTCGTTGGACGTGTTTAGGATTATAGCCAAACTTCCACCATTGTGATCGCTTGTGATTATCATAAAAAATCCATTTTGTAAGCACAAGTAACGATACGGCCTAAACCTCTATCCCTGTGTTGATTCACTATGACAGTGCAAGCTTGAATACGCGTTGCCCGGTAGATCTCGGACAATTGTCTAGTAATCATTTTTAAAACTAAAAAATGAGTACAGTTTTTACCGATTTGCCGACAATGCGATGTCGATGGATGAGTTTACTACTATATGAGACTATAACTCTAGCCAAATTCGATGTAGAATAAATGTTAACATACGAAAACAATTGTTTTTTAGGGTTTTTATCTCAGACTCTTTCACAGTTACCACAATTTCAAAGTTTTCCTACGAAATTCGACTAGATTGTGGATAATACTAAATCTTGAAGCTATGTTTATACTCGTAATGAATATTATTCAACAGAAGTTTCAAATCACCTAAAAATGATATAAAAATGACAAGTTCTTAATTATTTGTAAAACTGTGTCATCCTGAGTAACTTTTTGATTTAAAGGTAGAGAATGCAAACATTCGACTTCTGGTGGTAATTAAAGTTCAGAATCGGAAATAGATGCTGGATGACATAATATGTAGTAAATTAATTTCAAATAAAATCTTATAATTTTGTTGCTTTTCATCTACCATTACCTACCAATTACATTACCTAAATATTAATAGGATGCAAACACTTATATTTATTCCTAAATCATACGTATCAATAGATATTTTGTAAACTTTATAATAAATGGCCAGGTAAGTAAGTACTTCTACATAACTCAATTACCTACTTACCTATTTAAATTCAAATTAAGGGAAGCAGGTCGTGGGCAGAGAAAGCCTTAATAATGAGAATTGAAAAAAATGTTCTTTTCCTCTGCCATCATTGGTTGCCTAGCAATGTTTTGTTATTAAATATTCTACATTGAATTTGGCTAGAGTATAGTAGTTTGCATATCGTCGATATTTTATAACAAGGGCGAAAGCGCCATTTTGAAAAATGTTTGTTTTGGGTTTTAACGACTGTTTTAAAACATTTATTTACGATTACGTATATTTTAGTAACAGTACATCTCTTTGTGAAAGAATTCGTCCAGGTACCTCCTTACCTATGTCAGCTTTACTGTGTTCCGGTTTCGTAGGGTGAGGGTGCTGGTGAAATTACAGGCACATGGGACTTGTCAACTAATGTCTCAGGGTGACGAGCTGTGGCAGTGCCCGTCACATCTTTGCGATTTAAAGCTCTGAGTGACACTGCAACTGTTATAGATAGGCGTGTACCTTTTTTTTCGTGGGCAAAACCCTGCTAGGATACCTCTCCGCCGCAAGGGGAGCGCGAGTTTATGCTGGACTCCTACGGGCTAAAACCCCACGGCGGTCTTCTCGGGTGCTCTAGTGGGAGGGATCCGGGATCGACTTAGCAGACCCCATGCACCTACGAGGAAGTACGTCCTCCCCCTCCCCTCCTCACGACGAACGGGCCACATCGCCCCGTCGTCCGGCGAGCGAAGCCCCTGCTCAGTGGTGGCACTGCGTCATCGACTCGCGTCCGCTGCGATTCAGATACTTACCGAAGCATCCGTGCCCGGATAACTGTGTCAGAGATAGGCGTGTACCTTACCATGAGGCGCTTGGCTTGTTCGTCCCGTTACTTGATATCGTGAAAAACTAAAACACGCTCCCTTGAAAATGTTTTTGAAATGGCGCTTTCAGAGCGAAAGCGTTTCCACAAAACACCGTCGAATCTTCATTAAGCTCTCTTTTTTTAAATGTTATTGCAGTGGTACTTTGTGCTTTAAAGGCTGGAATCTGGGGGCAATACCACTGCGCCCCTAACTCAGAAACATAAAATTGACAATTTCCATGTACCTGTAGTGTCAGCAGCACAATTGATCTGCTTGGCGACAAAGGTAGATACGGTGGCAGTACTTCCTTGGACTCTCTTTCACAAGGAGCTCTGCTGCTGTTGACTACGCTCTCACTGCGAAATCGAGTAAACTAAAAACGTACAGAACGTTTGTTAGTTGTATTTGTATCCTCTCCATAAATGTCGTGTCGTTCATGTGTAAAGCACATACAAAGATAACCAAAACGAAAACAATTGAATAACGCCTTCAAATTAACCCTTACAATTCTATTTAAAAAAAAAATAATTTGAATCTTGCAATAAAAAGACCTTAACCAGAACCTTAAAACAAAACGTGTTTTGTGCAAAAATACATAGAATAAAAATTAAAAAAAATTAAAAAAAAAAATTTAAAAATTAAAAAATTAAAAAATTAATAATTTATTAAATAATTAATAATTAATTAATTTTTAAATTTAAAAATTTAAAATAAGTAAGTATTTAAGATACACTTTCATACAAATGTTAAAAATCAAGAAATGTCCCTTTCCGAGCGAATAAATTCTCGAATAGCGCAGCGATCGCAGCACTGTTTCGTATTTAATAAACTATACGAACAGTACTTATGTTTTAACTTGTAGATGAAGTCAACTAACAAAGTTCTTATTTGATTGACAATATAGTCCGTAATTGCTATAATTTGATTTATTCGATTAAAAGTTGGTACAACAAGGTACGAACAGTTGGTGCTGATGCGGTTCAGGAACGTGCTGAATTCAGTGAACTAATTAAGTAGTTAAATATAAACCTGTTTAGTGACGTTGTTTGATCAATAAATTTGATTCGTCGCTTTTATGTAATTTAATTCAAATACCACAAACCTGAACAACGTCAACAGCACTTAATTATTTTACATCTACATGTTGTAAAGTAATGTTATTGTGCAAAACGTATAATATTAAAGATAAGGTATAGTTAACAGTACGCCAAACATTACACATTATCATCATCAACCCATTCTATACGTTCCACTGCTGGGTACGGGTCTCCTTTTAGGACGAGGCTTAGGTCATAGTACGCCATTATGGAAAATGGCGGTCAGTCACGGAGCATAAATTTTTAAACTTTAATTAATGTAATTACGCTTCGGGTGTAACGTAATTAAGTAACCACACTGTATTGGCTGTAAACAAAAATTAGCAAACAAAAATTTGAAGAAACAGGCTTTAACATACTCCACGTCCTTTCCACGAAACACACGTTCCGATTCTCAGGAGATCTTTTGAGTCTGTACTGCACTTAATCTTGCTTGAAACGCTTAGGGAAAATACCTTACAATTCGAGAAAAAGCTTAATAAGCACGTAGATAAATTCGTAAAGTCCGTTGGTTCTATTTTTTGGTTAATTGGCATCTGACACGGTTTGCTAAAAGACGGTGGTACGAATCTAGTCGAATAGAGGGACTTTTTCTCAGTGTTCGATCTTTGTATTAATAATTAATAGTAAAAGTAGTGGAGTAATTTCACAAAAATAAAATAATATTGAATATCACGGTGAAACATTGTGACATTCAATAAAAATTTAAAAATTACAATTATTGTAGCGACTCTATATCTCTAGTTAGCTTCGGTAGCTGTAAAGGCACCTTGCTGAGTGAAGTGATTGATTTCTTGTTGATTTCTTACAGATGGCGCTACGGTAAAAAAAAGGTCGTTTAAAACTAAAAATCGAAGATCTGAAACGAGCACATAGAAACATTCGTAAGGTCCGTTGGTTCGTTCCGTGACTTAGTTGGCATAGCGTCTCGCACGGTTTGCTAGAAGACGCTGGTTCGAATACAGCCGGATTGAAGGATTTTTTCTTAATGTTCGATCTTTGTATCTGATGAATGTATATCATTATAATAAGCTTAATAATTTATAACTTAAAAGTGTACAGCTTTTCGTATACAAAGCTTATTTATTTATTCTATAAAAAGAAGAAGTAACCTAACGAAATCGGTATTAAACAAAATAAATAATATTTCTGCCTAATGTTTGAATTATTTTATTTTCAGGGACAAAGAATAGATATTCTCAGAAGAGACGTAGGCACGTTAAAACGGTCTATACGAACTAACGCGTCGCCCACTAATGACTGAACCACAAAGTAAATTACAGAAAGTTACTGACGCAATTACATGTTATGTTATATTTAATTATTACCGGTTTTCATGGAGTAGCTATCTCAGGGTTGGATCCCAAGCCGGGTCTACGTAGAAAAAAAGTAAACTTTTTATATTGTCTACGGTCTGGGTGTTTCTGATACCGTCGTTGTTTCCAATTTACATAACACAAGTACTTTAGTTAGTTTACTTTGGAATCGGGGCAACGTATGGGGTGTTGTCTTATATTTATATATAATAATAATAACGCACACACTCAACATAGCCCCGCACTAGGGAAATCCTGTGTCGCGGGTGCTATGGACACACACATAGACAACCACAAATTACACACAAACTCATGAGAGAAATAAATGTAGGCCATATAAATATTTCTCCCGGCCCGGGAATCGAACCTGGGACCTCTGCGTGGCAGTCCGGCGTAGTAACCGTTCGGCCACAGAGGCAGTCAAATATACAGCAACCCATTTATACGTCACACAGCTGAGCACTGGGGGCCTACCATAATCTTTCCAAAAACAATCATATTTCAATGTATGTAAGCTTAAAAGTAAGCTTATTATAATATTACTGATATTGCTACCATAACAAACCTGTCAACCAAGTAATGTATATATAAAGTCATTGAAAGAACGAATGATTTCCCAGTATTGTTTATTGCTTACTAAAGTTTAGGAAAGAAATAACGCCATATGAACTATATAATGTCATCTCTTTCTTTTTTGATGTTCTGAATCGTCTTATCGTAGTACAATGTTTAAGTACTGAATATTATTTACATTCAGAGAATTTTAACTGTTAAAAAAAGAAGTGTAATAGAAAAATCTATTAAAATTACGTTGTTATTCAATAATTATTCCACATTTTCATGTAGAAAAATAAATAAAACTAGCTGAGCCAAGGATCACTTTCCTTTATTTATTTCTCTTCGTGAAACGTGACTACCAAGACAGTCACGTTGTGAATTCGGAACTATAGTGTCAACTGTTAGTTTCGCCAAGGAGCATATAGACGTCGCTGTTATAATTTTACGAAATAAACATCGCGTATTTTTATTTAACGAAAAATTGTTAACTGTATATAAATAAATAAAAAATAAACGAAATATTCAAGAGATCTAAGGAAATAAACAAGTTCAACTTAACTTTTAATCATTACAAATCAATATTAGGACAATAAAACTGAAAATAGTATTGTTTCCATTGCATCTAACTATTTTTAGATTGCTAAATTTGACATAAGAGCAATATTACTTTAATGTTAAAGACGCGTCAATAACTGGGTGAATGAAATAGTCACAAAGCTGCCAATAAAACATCATAGTTTTAACATTACAACAACCTTGCTTTAAGCGCGTTATTGAACGAAAAGTCTATGTAAGGTTAAAGTAATATTGTTTTAAGAGTTTGTGGTAGGCCCCCTGGTCTCCTCTCAGGCAAGGGTCATAAGTCACCATGCTGGCCCAATGCGGGTTGGAGACATCACACGTTTTCCGAGCGTTGTTTACCTTCTTCGACATGCAGATTTTCATTCACCGAAAGGTTCGCACATAAATTCCAAAAAAGTCAAAGGTGCGAGGCCGGATTTCATTACATGACATCTGCTTGAGAAGCGGCAGTTCAAATCACCAGGCTACCACGGCTTCTAATGTTTATTTATTTATATTTAGCAGCACGTGTGAATATTTCACACACCATAATTATTTTCAACAAAAACAAGTAGTGCATATAAACATAGTCAATTATAAGATGTTGAGATATGTGCAATATCTTAGTAGTAGTAGTTCTTGTCTCAAAATAATAATGCAACGTATACACTATACCACGGAGACGATACAATTTTTCTTTCTTCCCCTTGCGCATTACTGCAACTCTCTCGTAACTCGATTGCAATCGAATTGACCTGTCGTATAAATTGGCGTAATTGAAACGATACATACAGGACGTGGTTATTTTTTCTTAAGAGCGAAAGAGACGGCTGCTCAGTTGCGAGTTTGTTACAATGGCAAAAAAAGCAGCTTGTATCGTCAGATAAAAGTATCAGGCGTTGTGTTTGAGGAACTAAATGTTACACGGTTAAAGTTTCGGCTAAAATAGACGTCTCGTTTGTTAAAACTTGTCATCAAATATTGTTGAAATCATTAGCGTTGTATATTAAGTCAAAGTCAAAGATTATTTATTCCATAGGTAAAATAAATTTACACTTGAAAACGTCACATTTAAGCTACTGCTCGTTCACTACGCTGACCTCTTTGAGAAGAACGAGCAAGAAACTCTAGGGATTGCTTCTTTCAAATAAATTTAAATGCTATTGAATACACTTTGAATCAAATTTGTGTGGATTCTGGAGCCGTGTCGTCTTTCCATACATCTTTATCTACCACGTAGTCTTCAATTTTGTAATATGATTTTTCGATCAAAATATTTTTAATGTAGTTTTTAAACTTAGGAAATGATAAAGTTAATATATGCTCCGGAATGTTATTGTAAAAACGTATACAGTTCCCCATAAAAGTGTTGTTTACCTTGTTTAAACGAAATCGTGGTACCATGAGTTTGGACTTAGCTCTAAGGTTAATATTATGGATATCTTCTTTCTTATTAAAATTATGTATATTTTTACGCGCATATAAAATATTTTAGTAAATGTACTGTGATGCCACAGTCATGATACCAGTCTCCTTAAACTTTTCTCTGAGAGAAACCCGAGAGCCTAGACGGTACACAGAACAAATCGCTCGTTTTTGCAATAAAAATATGGTTTGAATATCTGCCGCCTCGGTTAACAATTATTTATGGCCTTAAGGCTTATTAGGCTATTTACTTAAGGCCTTAGGGCTTATTAGGCCTCGATTAACAATTGCTTAAGGCTAGTTGACGGGAATCGTGTTACTCGACACGTTATTAGTTATTAAGTGAAGAAAGGTCAAATTTGACGAACATGTCTTATTGTTCTTGAGAAAAAACAGATACGAAAGCAACAATAACAAACGAGAGTGTATAAGAAGACTAATGTGAGTCAAGTAAGCGAAATAGGTACATTAGCTGTGCCAGTGTAGACCTATAGGCTCAGCCAAGCCTAGTCAAATACATACATGATGTGCTTACTGTAACGTTGTTCAGAGCTAGGTGGACTATAGCAGTTGTAAATTTATATTTCTTCACGTCCCATAATATTCAAAAGAAAAGACACGCTTCTTTTGTTCTTCTCGTCCAAGCCAATAACCATTACATATATTTCAAATTCCTGTCGAAATCGAGATCGAGATTCGTTGCATTGTCGTTAAAGATCATTTGAAAGTCCAATTGCCATTAGAAAGCTCCTGGTTTTCAAACACAAAATCAAAAAATTGAAATGCACGCGGTCCACTTTTAGTATCAATCGCTCTTTATAATTCGCTGCTCTTTTTATATCACCTGACACCTTGTAATGTTGTTGGTTAGTGAATTGTTTGCTTGTTATTTTAACTATAGAGGGTATACTAGAATTAAGAGTTGATCTACCTAACTCAACTTGAATTCAAATTTTTTTTGTACTAATACGGTTCACTTCGCTTGGGTCGCGCGACTGGGACACTGGCTTTATCTTAGAGTTATTTTTTTACAAACGAAATTACAGACATTTGAAAAATGTATATCGTATAGTATACGTGTAAAAAATCATTGGTATATGTACAGTACCAATTGAATGCAGTGGTTCTCTTGTAAAATTTCAAGGTAAGTTTGTGTTTGTTCAATCGTAAAAATTTGGAATCTTAATAATAATCAGTAGTGTAT
>NW_020654810.1:5469177-5476904 GCF_003589595.1 Hyposmocoma kahamanoa | reverse complement strand
TAATAATTATAACAAACTAGTGGAGTAATTTCACAAAAAATAATTGAATATCAATTCAATTAAAATTTAATTAAAACGTGATATACTTTTTTAACTCGACATCCCAACCGCTTGCCTGGCGCCTCCCATAACACTACTTGCTTCTCTAGGAATTGCTGTAATATGTCCATAAAGATATATAATGCTTTGCTTGCAGCGATCACAGACTTACCCTTAAACATATTTAAAAAGAAATTATTTGACTTGTTATGTGATCTGTATAAATATGATATTAAAGATTATTTAAAATGAAAAGAAATTGACACAACCTCGTTAATAAGAATAACTGCTTCAATATATAAGATTTTTAAAATAAATTATCTAATGTAATTAAATCACTACAAGGACTTACTTTTAAATCACAATTGACAAAATGGTTTTTGACACATTGCTTTTAAAGTAATAAATAATATTTAGTAGTTACAAATACCAATTGATATTAATTCGAAACGCAAATTGATTTGTAATTGTAGAGACAAACGTGATATACCATTAACATTTGCACACCGTATGCAGGTTGAATACAATGTATCTAATTTTACTCAAGATCTGTGTAAATACTGTACTCTGGCAAATAAACGTATTCTATTCTATTCTAATCTTTAAATAAATATGAAAACTAAAAACTTACACATAAATTACACACATGTTAAATTACTTACATGTAAATAAACAACTTAATAAGTATTATGTCCATACATAGTTCAATAAGGTCTTGAACAGCATAGTAAACACGCGCAGATGATCAATACGAAATGTTTGCCTGGAATACGAAGAGCCAAGTGAATTTGATTTGCATGCAGAAAACGTTGAAGCTTATGATCTATGGACTTGTCGTGTTTTTAATATTGCATTGTCGTATAACTTTGTATGTAAGATGCTGCACGATCCAAGTTATAACTGCCCCAAAACAAGAAAGATGCTCTATTTTTATTATTTTATTTGCATCATGCAATTTATAGCCGTGGAAGCCTAATGGTTTGATGAGCCTCTCAAACAGAGGCTGTGGGATCGAATCCGGACTCGAACTTCTGAGTTTCTCGAAATTTATGCGCTAAATTTGATTTGAAACTTACCATCAGCTTTTCTGTGAAGATTTTTTTGTGATATGTCCATACCAATAACTGACTACCTCCGCCTAGTTGGAATGGATCTATCGACCAATTTGAACTTCGATAGTTACATTGAATCCATGGCCAAAAATGCAGGCATGAAGCTTGACATCCTTTCTAAGGTGAGGCGATACTCCACACCGCGACAATTGTTTCAACTGTACCAAGCACAAGCCCGGTCATGTATAGAGTACTGATTCCATCTATGGGATGGTTCTGCTAAAAACCTACTGACCACACTAGATTCACTAGAAAAGCGTGCCAAAAGGCTTATAGGTGACTCGGATTTAGTAGAGGCAAAGCTGCAGAGCTTTGAACACCGCCGTAAAGTTGTCTGCTTTTCGGTGCTCTACAGGATATGTCACGGAGAGTGTGCGATGCAATTGCATGATTTAATTGCGCCTTCCCCACTCCGTTATCGCGAGACTAGACGTAGAGGTTCACGCCTGTGTTGTGGATATTCCAAAGGTCCATACGAAGCGTTTCGTTTTCACATTTATTCCACAAAGGAGTGGAGTTCCTTGCCTGCAGACTTGTTTCCCGGACGCTATAACGTGGGTGTTTTCAAGGCGAGAGTGAATAGGCACTATTTATCTCATCGTCGCTTTCCATCAGGTGAGATGAAGGTCAAATGCGCAACTTGTTTACTTATAAAAGAAAAGAAGGAACACGTCGCGATTAAATCTGCACGTCGAAGAAGGTCCACAACCCTCAAGAAAACTTGTGAAGGCCCCAACCCGCATTGAAGCAACGTGACGGACTATGGTCTAAACAGTCGCCTGAGACCCGTGCAGTAGGACGTACAAATAATGATTTCAACAAAAATTCATGTCGCTTAGAAAGGTCATAACGTTGTATCTGTACCTAGACCACAAATTCCCTATAGTTTAATATCATATACCTGTTGCCAATGGGTCCGGCATCAGATATTGGATATTGGCAATTATCCGCCAATTAGTTCGGGCAAGCCACAGATGCGTTATGTGTATCACCAACTAACACTAACTTATTACATCTATGAATATTTAAGAGCGATACGTTAATTAGAATTTCGCGTTGAAACACCGGCGGGGAACAACAATGTTTGAATACGAAATAATCTGTAGGTTCGGAAAGACAAAATTTAAGTTACGCCGGTACGAGTTGCGACTGAGACAAGTTACAATTTAGAAGAGTTGTGAAAAGGACGAGTTGGGAATGGAACGTATGTTGCTACAAACCTTAAATTTGTTTGTTGTTTCACGTAACAGTAAAACCTATGTTGTTTCTAGAAATGAAACTACTTTTTAATCGACTTCAAACAAACGGAGGGGGCTATACGTTCGGCTGTATGTATGTTTTATGACATAAATGAAGTAATAAAAACCAAAAACTAAAGTAAATAATTAAAAAAGATAGTATAAAAAAGGAAATAAACAACAATGATTGGCAGAGGCCAATACGCATAAAGATGCGTGGGGTGAAGTGTTCTGCGATTGTGTTTGTGTGTGTGTGTGTGTGTGTGTGTGTGTGTGTGAGTGTGAGTGCGTGCGTGCGTGCGTGCGTGCGTGCGTGCGTGCGTGCGTGCGTGCGTGCGTGCGTGCGTGCGTGCGTGCGTGCGTGCGTGCGTGCGTGCGTGCGTGCGTGCGTGCGTGCGTGCGTGCGTTCGTGCGTGCGTGCGTGGGTGGGGGGGGGCTTCGGGCGGGCGGGCGTGCGGGCGTGCGTGCGTGCGGGCGTGCGTGCGTGCGTGCGTGCGTGCGTGCGTGCGTGCGTGCGTGTGTATGTGTGCGTGCGTGCGCGTGTGCGTGAGTGTGAATGTGGGTAGTGTATGCATTATTTTGGAAAGAGTAGTATTTTGTAAGTAATTTTGTATGTAGTAGATTGTAAGGCATATGTTATGTATTTGGTAAGGGTAGAGCGCGTTTACTGAATGACTCGTAGAATAGACTCAATATCCTTGTGATTACAATGTTTTGAAAGGTAATCCATGACTGCTAGTTTACAATTGTGTCTGTTTTAATGGTACATTTTTATGTGTTGAGACGATTATAGTATCAGATATTATATATCAGATATCTCATATTTGGATTTTCCCATATTGTCTCATTAAAAAAACACACTGTATATATTATTTCATGATGTTTTAGAGGGATGAAAGGTTGACTAATAATAGTTAACATATGTATAGAAATCTTTATACAGCAACTTGGATCGGGATTTATTAGAATTGACTGATAGAGTCACCTTCTAAATGCACCACCATTGTATATGTTTCTTTATTAAGTAAGAATCTCTTAAGCCATATAAAGAATAATGTAATACAATGTTTCTATTGCAAATGTCTATTAAACCAAACTTTACTCTGTACATTTCATTGCATGCAACATAATTGTGCAGAACGTTTTATTATATGCAACCCAATGGTGCAGAAAGTTTTACACCTACGAAAGCACGCTGAATATTTTCTTTTAAATAAATTAAAATATCAGTGTATTTTTGTGACCGCTCTGTTTTAAAAGCTTTTTATTTTACGTCGAATGATATTATTATACAGTTTTATTTTTAAATTTATTCATTAAATGAACGAATAAAGAAATGTTCTTGTTGGGAATTTAAAAATTACAACAATTAAAGTTCTTTTAACCTTTTACGTTTTTTATTAATGATATAAGAGCATCGAGTATATAACCAGAAATACAGACGAAATAAGGGCCATCTATCTCTGGCAACTCATCGGCCAAATGGGCCATTTATTACTTTTAAATACCAACTCTCGTTTGTGCTGAAATCACAAATTAGAAAGCTGAAATAATACAGCGTCAACAACTGACCTGTGTGTACGTCCCCGTATATTCCAAAAATATTCTATAATCATCGTAATAAAAATAATATCTCCAACAATAGGGTGCTGTTCCATTCGGTGGTGTGGGAAAAACAGCAAAACATCTAATTGCAAAACATCTAATTGCAAAACAAACGGAATCACATTTCATCGGTAATTAAATATATACCTAATTTCTAAATTATTGTCCATTATAGCAGAGCTCAAGTTAAACTAGTCAACTTGAAGTGAAACAATTGACGACATCCGTCATTTGTTTCGAATTCGGGCTGGCCAATCGATTTGGCAGAATAGTTTTCAAACAAATTAAATGACTGTGAATGAATGTGCGTCTATCAAGACCTATTTCAAGCCCCTGAGGAAGATTTCTCAGGTCCTGAGACCCGTGAAATGTAACATCCCCTTACAGGATGCAGGAGTTTACAAGCTTGACTATGAGTGCGGTCTCTCATACATTGGACAAACAAAGCGAAGTATATAAACCCGCGTCAAAGAACATATAGCTGATGTCAAACACCGTCGCGTAAACAAGTCTGCAGTCTGCGAGCAAGTCATGGATAAACCTACACATTAATTGAAGTTTGACAAACCCCGGGTCCTTGCAAAAGAAGTCCGTTATCTATCCAGGATGCTGCGAGAGGCCATTGAAATTAAAAAACATCCTAATTTCAAAAGGCAAGATGGTTTCTCCGTACCACCAGTTTGGGATCCAGTATTTCCTCTAATGAAAAATCCCAAACAGACATAGACTGCAGTACTAATTAATATGTTTTAGTTTATTCTAATTTCTATTATTATATTGAATGAATAAAAATTCATTCAATAAAATAATTTGTAAAAAGTAATGTAGCGTAAATTGGAATGTTTTCTTTGTAATATTAAAAATAAGATATTTAATTAATATCTATTGTAACCATAGTGAAAAAATAGGGTGGTTTGCATCAATATTAGACCTAACTGGTTGAAGACTGTACCACCTCAGTCAATCGTGACCATGGGACCTGTAAAGGGCACGAAGCGTCGCTTTGTTTGAAAAAACAAATGTACGCGATTTAAATCCGGAAAAATAGTTTCATTTCCTATGTGTAACAATCGCGAAAACCTAAGAACTCGTTAAATTAAATGACAATTTGTCTCTATTTCTGGTTATATACTCGATGCATTAGATGCACATGGAACTTGTCAAATTTATGTCTCAATATTTGCGATTTAAAATCTCTGAGTGCTTTTACAACTGTTATGGATAGGCGTCGCTTGCCACATGACTTAATCGTCCCATCACTTGATATCATAAAAAAACTTTAATCGAAATTGAAATTTGCTCTGATCCCTTTGAAAAATTGGCATGTGGGCAATGATATCATGTGGGGGTCTCCAAGGGTCGTTGTGAATACGGTTTAAAGCACTCGAAATCATATTCAAGTCCCTGCCATTAGGGTCGTATTTCCAGTGCTTGTGTTGCCAGTGCAATCCAGACTTGAGCATTGAATAGAGTTCTAGAATACGACCCTAAGAGTGTTTGATAATAACTTGTAATCAAAATTAGTTTTTCGCCATTTTTCAATATCGCCGCCATACAAGCGTTTTTTGGTGGCAGATAAAAAATTACCCTAATTCGACTGGAAATCGACATGTCGCGGTTTCTATGGTAAACACCCATAATAATTTGCGGTTAAAATTTACTTTTACTCATTTTTCAATATGGCTGCCATATAAACTTTTTTGGCGGTTGATAAAAAATTACTCTAATTTGACTGAAAATCGGCATGTGGGGTTCTCTATGGGTGTTTAATAATAAATTGCAGTTAAAATTTACTTTTTGCCATTTTTAAATATGGCCGCCATTAAATAGCTATATTAATTTTTTAAAACAAAGTCATAAGTGCCAAGACCGTAGGGCGAGAGTCCAGCGCAGGGCGAAGCCCGAAGCGTCCGCATGCCACCGTACTTAGGAGGCTCTATTACGAGTACAAGATATCACGATTGTTCAAAATTTATTTTATTTATTAGCATTCTTCCCGATGTTTTGGAAATGAGATAGCGTTGTTGTTTCTCGACCGTCTCTCTGTTACATTATTTTTTCTTGGAAGCTATGCCAAAGAGAAGTATTAAGGGAAAAAATGACAAACAATCACACCAAATTTCTGGTCTCAAACATGGTTCTTTCCTGTACTATGAGTATCAGAGTAACGATAACTCTGAGGGCAATAACTGAATAACTTTACCTAACTTAAAAATGTTTGTTTTATAAATTAGCTCAAATCAGGAATCGAACTGGAACCTCCTCATCAAGCACCCATAGTACTAACAGCTGTGTCACCGAAGAGTATAAGCACACCCACTAATCTGAACCCCACCACGCGCCGCAGACCGAGCTCGACCCCGCCGTAGGTGGGGTATAGGGCTCGTCCTTTATATCGCAATTCTTTTACCGGTGAAAGTGATGTATATTCTACGTTATTCTGAATTTATGCCCCTTTCATTTGCATGAGTTTAACGGGACTTTTTTACGTGAACTTCTGTGTCTGCTGTCATTCAACAATAATTCCTTTGACCTTTTTTCTGCCCAGTAATGTATCAATCAGCCCTTTATAGGATCTACTTCTGGGCAAATCTACTAATTCACTACGATTATTACCTACTCGTACTTAGACTTATGTGTATGTCTAACGTGCATTAGCATAACCCGCATAATGTAATAATGCCTTAATGCTCCATTACACAAGATGCACTTTCTGTGTACTGAACTTAGAGGTATAGCTACAAAGCTTTACGTGGACGTTGTCACACGAAACTGACATGTTTCAGGATGGTTTCAGGCGTATATATACTATGTAGTAGCATAGCATAATACACGGCAGAAAAATAAATGGAAAGGCCTTATTAGCGCCCGCTGTGCTCAATCGAGGATACTAATTTTTTGACGTTACGACGTTACTAACTGTAACTACTACAAGAATACATCAACGAAAGATTTGCCACCTTACAGCTGGTTTTCCACTGGCGAGGCGAGACGAGACGAGACGAGACAAGGCGAGAAGAGAAAAATTAAGAGAAAATTGAAATTTTGTCATAAAAATTTCAATTCTCTCTTCGGACCATTTGTCTGGATTGACGAGGATGGGCGATGCGAAAATTCAAATATTTGTTGATATAGTACAGTATACTCCGCAACGGAAACAAGATTTCTCGCGCGGGCTCACCTGACCTCGTGGATGCCCGCGCAAGCTCGCGATGGGTATTAATATCAATCGCGAGATTGTGGGGTACGTACGATTTGAGATTTTGTTGTTGTGTGTCACGAGTTGAGGTTTCATTTGATTCTTCTTCCGTTAACATATTTAATAATAATTTACAGGACATGTTACTTTAGCCGCGTATTTATCGCTAGATAAACAGCACTAACCTAGCAACGTGAACAGAAGAAGACAATACCTTGTTGCCCCCCGGCATATTGTAAAAACAACATTAGCCAGTGGTCAACATAAAAAACAATCAACTCATTTATATAACCGTATAAATAAAACCTTAAACATCTATCACATGAACTTACATGACTGTAAAAAATCTGTAGTTCAATGGCTACATAAGTTAAACTATGAAGAGGCTGAGGCTGTAATGACTTAAGTTATAAAGTAAGTACTTTTATATATTACACTTACCTATGTATATACCTTGGTGTACACAATATCTAATCATCGTATTCTGGGTTTTAACATACGACACACACAGCTCACTGACACTTATTCACACAA
>NW_020654810.1:5457405-5469167 GCF_003589595.1 Hyposmocoma kahamanoa | reverse complement strand
GGCCAGTGAGGTTTCAATTCTCGTCTCGCCTCGCCGGTGGAAAACCACCTTAACACCTGTATTTTATACCAATATACTTTTACCATTTTCTTTGCAAGTCTTTCCCTGCGTACTACCATTACAATACATGTATGGAGTAAGGTGACCCGAACCATAGAAGTAGTGTTTCATTTTTCAAGTTACTCTGCCGCTTTTATACAAAAAATAGCTGTACTGTCATCGCAACGGGTGAGTGACTTCACAAACTACTTGTCTATGTAAATAATATGTCACGGTTTTATAAAAAATGTTAACTGCGACAGTCGTAGAATCTAATTTGTATGACAGCTGTCATCCTTTACGCTAGATGACGGTACCGCTACACTGCTCTTTCCGAATTATTTCAAACGTTAATTTAAACAAATTTGAGTTTAGTAATTTGTCATGGGTAAACTTTTTTGCATGTTATATTTATTACTTTATATTTTTGTATTTAAGTATGCAACCCATCACGATATGGGTTTTAACCCAAAATTAGGCGTTTTCCAGCAAATGCTGGGCTAGTGACGCTTTTGTTGCCACAGTTGGCTCACCTCACAAATTATCTGTATTTTTAATCGACTTCAAAAAAGGAGGAAGGTCTTAATTCGACTGTACATTTTTTTTGTATGTATGTTACGAGATAACTCCAGCATTTGTGTACCGATTTTGTTGATTCTTTTTTTTTGTTTCAGCAGTAAACGCATTTAAATTTGAAGATAATATTGCGCCTCTAAGGTGGCCAAAATAGGATATGAATGTAGGATATGGATTTTTGACGTCGATTTTTTTAGTACTCTCTAAGCTAGTGACGCTTTTGTTGCCGCAGCTGGCACCACACAAATTATCTGTAATTTTAATATCTCTGTTTTTATGTTTTATAAAATAAATAATTTTAATTTAATTTTTCTTTTGTTCAGTTTATAATTTTGTTCCGTGAGTAGTCGCCCTGAGACATAAGTTGGCAAGTTCCATATGCCTGTAATTTCACCAGCACCCTTACCTTTCAAAATGTGGGTCTAATACTGGAACACAGTCATGGTCATATTAGTAGCTGCGGCAGAAATAGGAAAGGTACTTCCCTTGAGGAACTCTTTCACAAGGAGCTCTACTGCTTTGTTTTTTTGTTTCTCCTTTGTTTCTTCTTTGCTTATAAAGCGGGTACCAATTCGTGACTCTGTGTGACCACCTTCAGTCTGTGACTTTTTCAACATGGCCAGCCAATTTCCACTTCCAGCTTTATAAGCGAAGAAGACGAGTGAAACGGTGACATTGTAGAAACCGTAGGAATGTTATGGCCAAGACAACAAGACATAGTCTGTTCGAAGAAGTTGAAGGCTTTCATCGCGGAAGGCAGCCGTTAAACATAGCATGAGTAACTATAGATTTATGATAATACTAACCATACTAATAAGTGAATAAGCTGTAAGTATTCCATTTATATGTTATAAGCTATATAAGTATCGTAAGCTATTTGTATTGTAAGCTATATAAATAAATTCCTTTGTTTCGTTTGCTAAGTAAATACATTCATAAAAAAATTCTCTTCAAACAAATCACATCCGTCTGACCGCTCCATTTGTATGTCAAACCTCTCGAATTTAGAGCTGCGTGGAATGTGATAGTGGGTACCCTGCATGAAACTACCTCATCTTTTCTCATAGTATCTTTATTCAACAGTGTACGCGTTTTATGCACCTTTTCACGGGCATAGGACCCGGTGACATGGCGCTAATGGAAGTTGCACGTTTTTTATGACCGGGTGCTTTTTACTGAATGTTGTGCTAGTTCCGTTGGTGCTTCCATGTGATCTTTTTTTTAAAACCAGATGCAAAAAGATGGGAGCTGTATCGTTGAAGCCTTCATCTGTATGTCTGGCTGTGACGTCGTATCTCCCAAATGGATGGGCTAATATCGGTTACTAATTTATCGGGATGGTTTTTAGCACAGACCACATTTAGCTATGCTGAATATTTGTTCAGCGGTTTAAAATCATCTGATGTTTCCGCAGTTATTTAAGGTCTATCCACACATATCCGGGACGTGGACGGGCCGTGCTCGGTCAGGGGTTCAAAAAAATATCGTTGCGAATATTTTGTGTGAACTCGATCAAACAATATGTCCGTATTTTGGCCGGCGCCGGGACGGGCCCGCAGTTCATCAAACTCGCACGCCCCGTCCACGTCTCGGGCACGGCCCTGATGTGTGTGAATAGTCCTTTATTATTACTTCCACTTGAACTTCTAATTTGAACGATTTGAAATTGGTATACTATGGTAATCCGATGACATACATACAATTATGGCACCGTTCCTTAGCCAAAGGCTAACTGGCCGTCTTATTAGAGAGCGCGTAAATGTCAATAGTCACATTGCCATTTAGCTCGCTCGGCTCTGTTTTCTTTGGAGTTGACGTGTGCGTTGGTGCTGGCTTCCATTAAGGGCCCCATGGCCCTAGAAACCAAAAATTTTACACTCTCAGCGCCATTAGAACAAACGATTTTTCTAAAGTAGTAGACCATGGAGTGGTCCTCGGGTTACGCAAGTTTTTTCACAGCACCGCGCGCCTGAACTTAAATAGCTTTTGTAGCAAGCCATGGGTAAGTAATCCTGAGTAAGTTTTGTAGCAGGCCATGTGGGCTGCTGGCGAGATACATCCAAACTCCTCCGAGCTCCTTATGAAAGAGATCATCCAGAGAAGTATTGCCATCTTACCAACTTCTGCCGCCAAGCAGTAATGTGAGCTCAGGTTTAGAAGGGTGTTGGTGAAATTACAGGCACGTGGGACTGGTGAACTTATGTCCCAAGGTGATGGACGCAGTGGCAGTGCCCATAAGATCTTTGCGATTTAAAGCTCTGAATGGCACTACAACTGTTATGGATAGGTGGGTCTAATACTGGTATACAGTCATGGTCATATTATTAGCTGCGGCAGAAATAGGTATAGCGTCAGTACTTACCTGGACGAATTCTTTCACTCTATATTTTTGTTTGTTTGTAAGAGTAATACATTAAGACTCGAGCTCATACAAATATCTTTAACTTTTATCGCAGGCGCTGAAGAAGGCAGGCAGGAGATGTAATGATTACAGAACGCTCATATTACTGCTTGGCGGCAGAAATACGTAAGGTGGCACTAATTCCCTGGACGAACTCTTTGAAAGGATCTCTGCGACTGAAACCGCACACTCGGTGTAATAAGACCACATCTGCTAAATGACAACTTTTAAGGAGATAAGTTTAAACATTTCACGAACAAATTTAGTCGATAACTTTTTATGCTTAAATTGGAGAGTAATAAAATTATCACATATACATAACTTGTTTCATGTAATTCCTATTATTTTTATTACTTTCACGTGATAAAAGCATTTCTGACGTCTGATCATAAGTGGCTTTATTATACCAATGGTACACACAAAACAAATTTTTGAACACAAAGTAGAGCAGAACGCAAGGCAAAAATATCAGCGAAAACTTCTCCATTTTTAAAGCCGCGTAATGACCGTCTTTAGCATTCAGTTGTTTTACTGCTGCTTGCACTTTACTGGTCTTTTATTTTCTATTCTATTATTCTTTTATCAGTATAAATATTAGAAAAAACAGGATCTGGAAAACTTATAAAGAAGGCAGGAGTGGAGAAGGCGGTGTTTCTTAGATCTTTGTGATTTAAGGCGAGGTGCTTCTACGAGAGTCAAGATTTTAGGAGATGAGGTGTGTGTTTTACGGCAAGATTTTAGGAGATGAAGTGTGTCGCCTCGCGTGTCCCGCAATTTGCGTGCTACAAATTAATATGAATAAAATAAGAACAGACGGAGAAAATTTGATATATATCCGACATCGACAAGCACCCGATGGCGACTGACGGGGCAAACAGTTCGTCCAGGTAAGTACTGCCACCTTACCTATTTCTGCTGCCAAATAGTAACATAAGCATTACTGCGTTCCGGTTTGGAAGGGTAAAAGTGCTAGTGAAATTATAGGCACATGAGACTTGTCAACTTAAGTTTCAGGATGATGGGCGCAGTGGCGATATTTGCGATGTAAAGCTCTGAGTGGCTGAAACTGTTATGGATAGGTATGTCGCTTACCACCAAGCGCATGACTTGCTCGTCCCGTCACTTAAAAAAATGATAACCTATCACACACTCGAATTTCTTTTTTCCGAAATAACGTTTGTTAGAATTTTCATTACCTCGAAAACCGTATAACGATACCGTTGTTCTTTCAGGATATGTTGGATGTTTATCGCAAAGACACGATTAGGTTCGGTTAGGTTATATGCCACTAACGACGGAGTGGAGAAAGTCTCCCAGAGGTGGGTCCGCAGTCGCGGACAACCGCAGGCGGGGCCGTGGATCGTAAACCACGTGGCCACAGCCCCGTCCCTTGCGGAGTGTGGGAATACCCGGGGGTTTTTAGTGAGTAGGAGTCTCACATAACCACCGCGCCTCCCCGTGACGCGGTGGTATCCATGACGGATTTTCCCCCGGAAAGAAAAAAAAAAAAAAGGTTTAAAAGAAAAACTCTCAAAATTACTTTCGAGGTTATGACAATTCGAGTAAACGTTATTTTTGGAAAATGTCATTTCGGACTTCTGATAGGTAACAAAAAAAAATAAAAAGCTATAAAAAAATTAAAAAAAAAAACAGTTGTAAAGCATTTTAAAGAATAGTCTCACGGGCGTTCTTTGTACATTATAAATTTGGATTTCGGTAAAACAATATTTATTTCATCCCAGTGTCACCGCTTCCAGTCCCGTGCGTCTCTGGTATAGATTTTGCCCTCATATATACCGCATCCAGCTGCTGCGGCATGTGTGTTTTCGCCAGAGAACTGATAGCTTATAAAGAACATATAAATAGGTAAAAAACAGATACATCGATACAACAGTCATGAAAACTGGATTCCGAAACGTTCGCTAGTTTTCAGTGAATCTAAATGGAAATCAAGTCCATTCGCTAGCTGGCGACATATCAACGGCAGCCAATAAGCAATAAATATGACTGTAAACTGAAACCAATTTACTCACTCACATTTGTTGCGTGCAAGAACGATGTTCGTGGTACGAGGACGCGTTTAATATGTTACTTTTGCCTGACAGCCTGGGAAAGAAGGGAAATAGGCGTAAAGGAAATATTATTATTACACTTACGCCATTGACTTACAAATAAATGGACGACGGGTCTAATACAAAAACCACGAAAAAAATGTCCCAAGTCAACCTATTCGAAATTTAAATTGTAATGTCATCGCAGTATCGCGCTGTCAGTAGAACAAATGAAGACTAAAGCGGAGTGTCGCGCTCTGTATACGATTTTAGCGCCTTACAAGTGCGGACACTTTTTAGCGCGGACCCGACGTCCATATAATTGTAAGTCAATGACTTACGCTTATTTTTTAGCTTATCGTTTAGCCTGAGCTTGATGGATTTTCATTTTTTTTTATTTATAGCCTCGCACTAGTAAAACCATGTAATGCGGGTGCCATGGACACATACATACATTTGTGGTTACAAATTACATCCAAACTCACGAAAGAAATAAATGTAGCCTATACAAATATACTGGTAGCTGTAAAGGTACTAACTGGGTGATAAATCTTTCATAGATTTCTCATAGATGGCGCTACGACTAAAAAGTCGTTGAAAAACCAAATACAAAGACACGTCGCAAGCACATAGAAAAATTCGCGAGATCCGTTGGTTCGTTCCGTGGCTTAGTTGGTATAGCGTCTGGCACGGTATGTAAGAAGACGTCGGTTCGAATCCGACCGGATCGAAGGAATTTTTTCTGAGTGTTCGATCTTTGTATTAATAATTATAAAGAACTAGTGGAGTAATTTCACAAAAAAAAATTGAGTATCAATTCAATAAAAATTTGATTTATATAAATATTCTTCCCAGCTGGAATCAAACCCGGGACCAGCATGGTCACCGTTCCGCCACGGAGACAGTCAGAGTATTATGAGATATCTATCATCTTGTTTTCCGGAGGGTTATAAAAAATGATTTTATTCCATGAAATCAAAATGGCGGCCACTGGATGGTATTTTATCGAATATCATTTTTTTATTATACCAAGTGACAGGACGAACAAGTCGTGCCCCTGGTGGTAAGCGACACGCCTGTCCATAGCAAATGAAGTGCACTAGTACTGCACCCGTCACCTTGAGACATTAAGTTTACAAGCCCCATGTGCGTGTAATTTCACCAGCACCCTTACCCTTCAAAAAGTAATGCTCGCATTACTGCTTGGCGGCTGAAGTAGGTACGGTGGCTCTAAGCAAACTTAATTTTCTCGGTTCGGGCACATTACTAGCCGCTCACGCGATGCGCTCCTCCTACCGCAAAATGGCGGCTATTTGGTTTCGCAAATTAGAAAAGCATTCAGTTTAAATACAAGTTTTTATAAATAGAAATTATTATTCTGCATTGCTAAATAAATACCCTCCGTACTACCAACAAAAACATCTCAAATAAAATGCAGTAATGCACCGCCAATCCGAAAAAGAAATTTTTGGTGTATTTGGATAAATATGATAATATTCCGTTTGAGTGGTTCTAACGTTTACCATGAAATTACCCCTTAAAGTATAGTTTATAAACATTTATACTCAGGGTAAACTTAAAGAACACTACTTACGGTATGTTTTCAATAAATAAACACCGAAATCACCAGCCCAAACAATAACACACACGATTGTCGTGACGTATTTTTGAAGTTGTTTATTTTTTTTTAAATGACAGACCCAGGCATTAAAAACTTTATGGTTTGCTAGAGTAGTTACCGAAATAGCAATTAATATTAGTTCTTTTACCTGTTGTAACTTCGATATCCGATTAATCGGTATAAAATCATCACCGGCACCTCTAGGTGTGGTATGTGTCTACGACTGCATGTATCGCGTGAGCGGAGCAGTGAAGCTCCTTGTGAAAGAGTTCCTCTCCCTTCGCTCGTGGTTCAATCTTAGCTTCTTTCGCTTGGTCAGGTTTCAATACAAGCGATCTCGTCAAACAGTAACTTTGCAGCCTTGCATAACAAATAACTATTATTACTTTTCTTTAAACACTGTTTCTATTTAGTTAGGTTATTAGAAAAGATATAATACATTAAATATTGTGGTAACTGTAGTTGTGACCAATAAATAAATGTGTTTTTTATATTAAACATGAACATTTAGGATTGATTGGATTTTGAACGTCAAAAGTTTAATATTAGTGTAATATTATGTTTCCTCCCATTCTTGTCGGACTTATGATTAATTTCATCATAATTATCATCATATAAAGAGAGAGATTTATGTCAGAATTCATCACACTGGACGGTAACGGCTTGAGAACTACACATACATCGTCGAACAAATTAGCAAACGCACATAATTTCAAAAGACGCAGAAGTATAGGCTTCTCGGCGGGACTAGAACGTGGGATATACTACATAGATACCAAGCGTTCACCAAAGTAGGCTAGGCTTTGTTATTTTAGCTGTTAAAATATTTTCATGACTGTAGCCACTCAGCGACCATTAAGTACCACTTGGGGCCACGTTCATTCTTAGTATCCATTATCCTGCAGAAACTTTTTCTATTTTCTTTGACATTGTCTTGGTATTTTTATATTAAAAAGTAAAATAGTTTTGTGTTAAAAATTAGTTTGTACGAAATAATCTATGGATCTTATTTATAGTCAAAAATAGTTTGGTGTATCATAGAAAGAGATGTGGCAACGGACACTCTATCAACAAAATTGAATTAAACTTTGAATTTTAAATCAAAACATTTACAAAAAGATGCATACATACACTTCACGGCCTTACATTTTACGTTATCTCTTATCATTTCTTTTTTCTTTATTTTTTTTTATAATGTCAAGTCACGGAACGAACAAGTCGTGACGGTATGCTACACGCCTGTCCATAACAGTTGCAGAACCGCTCAGAGATTTTAATCGCAAAGATCTGAGAGGCACTGCCACTGCGCCCATCACCCTGAGACATAAGTTGAAAAGTCTCATGTGTCTGTAATTTCACCAGCACCCTTAAGCCCTTCAATACCGGAAAACAGTAATGCTGACATTACTGCATGGCGGCAGAAATAGGTAAACTGGCAGTACTTCCCTGGACGAACGATTTCACAAGGAGCTCGACTGCTATAAACTGTTACTACTATTTATTATCTTCTGGTTGACAACAGTAGTTTATTAGAATATAGAATTACAATTCAGAAAATAAACAAATAGAGTAAAACCAAGTATAGTGTTAATCGAGTCCGGTGCGATGCACGCTCAGATTCGGACGTGCTCACACAGTAAGAATTATATTAATTCGCGATCCGCGCGGTAATGACCGCTACGCGTAATTGACTATGGGTTCCCAACAACTCGTAGCCAATGAACTGCTGGCGTTCATACAACACGCCATCGACACTATGGACGAGGTCAGCATCATGCAGATCTGCAAATCAAACTTTAAAGAAGATGAGATTTGCAGTGGCAAGGCGCTGCTTTTCCGTGTGCTTGGCAAGGCCGAGCAGATGCCATCTCGCCGGAGGGATGGAGGAACGAAGAGCATCCAGGACATTATAACGATGTTAAAGGAAACCGACCCAGACGACGTGCCTGCTTTCGTGGCAAAGGAGCTGCACAAGCTGCCCCCTGTCACGTTCGACCATGTCGATGTCACTAGGCTGCTTAAGGACATCACATCCCTGAAAGCAAGTCTGGCCGAAGTTCAATGTAAATTGGAGGCTTCGGATAACACCATCTGTGAGTTACGTGCCCAAGTTGTATTACTGAGTAGTGCAACTTCGGTAAGTAGGTCACCCGAGGCCTGTAACGTGAATACTCGTCGCGGGGCACATAATGCATCTATCGGCAGTTTTGAGTCGGCCCATACGGATGCGTCACCGACCGCTGTCGCTGAGCGCGATTCCCCGCGCCCCGCCCCTCGATTGTCCGCTCCGGCGGAGACGTCACGCGTAAACACGTTGACCCCTCCACGTGATTACGCCGCTGTCGCAGCTGTTAACCGACCCGTTGCTCCACAACCACAAGCCAGGCAGCTATCAACGAAGGGGATGAAAAAACCTCGTGTACCTGTCTCTGAAGTTGCAAAACCACAGAGGCAGACGGACCGGTGCGACGATGACGGCTTCACAAAGGTGGAGAAGAAGAAGAGGAAGCCCACAGGCCGTAACCTGTGCGGCACTGCACCGACAGGGTCCAACTTTTTGCTGCGTCCGGCAATCCCGACAACGCTGCTGTACCTGTCACGCCTGCATTACTCCACGAAGTCTGAGGAGATAGTGGAGTACATCAGGTTGAAATCCAAATACACCCTGAGGGTCGAGCGGTTGGAGTCTCGCCACTACGTGAACTTTAATTCGTTTGTGGTGAGAGTGCCGACCGAACATCTGTCGACCTTCATGAAGGAGGAGTTCTGGCCGAAGGGTGTCCTATACCGGCGATTCCGTGGCCGGTTGCCTGACACCAGATGGCGCCACACGTCGCCGACAACCTAAATACGTGTTAAATTAGTAATTAGTGTTATTTTATATTGTTATGTATGTTAGTCTGTAAGGTATGTATCTATGGGTCTCAGTAACCTGAATATAAATAAAGAAATAAAAAAAAATAAAAAAATAATCACAATTTGCAATAATAACAATTAATAATCTCAGACCTCAAAAGTATTAGAATTACACATAATTACCAAGTTTTAATGAAATCGGTTACCGGAAAGTGAGCAAACCCGGAATAATTCCCTAGTTCGCCATTATACGGGACCTGACACAGGAGATTATTAAAATCGGTTCTCACTACTCAAAGTATCTTGAGAGAGAAAAACGCCTTGAATTGGAGAATAGCAAAATCAACCATTAAAATAATTGCTTCTTATAATAAAATTTAGGCGCTATTTATAAAAATGAATGTTCATGCGTTAACAGCCACCCTTAGAGGTGGATGACTTTCCACCAGGACCACGGACCACTATGGAGAGGTACCCTCTTTCCAACAAAAAAGAATCATGAAAATCGGTTCACAAATACCGGAATTATCGCGTAGCATTTCCATTGTTTTTTTTTTTGTTCCGCGTTCAAAACCCTAAAAAGATATATAACTTGCGTACATATGTGTGGGTTAAAGATCATCTCTGTCTGCTAAAAAAATATTTGTATAAGCTTGGATTTGTAAATAGAAAACAAGTCGAGGTTCTCAAATGTTCCAATGTTCTGAAGAACTGTTTTACATGATGCCAACAGCAACAGTTTTTCATCACACTGCTCGCCACCGGCAGGGAGTCCCTCACACTCTGGAACACAGTCGGTCTCTTGCTACACGGTTTCAGAGGAGTATTCTCACCACGTACAATAAGGTTGTGGAATGAACTCCGAGTCGGGGTTTTCCCGCAGGAATACAGCATGGAGTCCTTCAAAAGGGGTTTGAGAAGAGTCCAAATGGTTGGCAACGCGCTCGTGACGCCCCTAGTGTTAGGCGTGCTGTAGGTGACGGTGACCGCTTTCCATCAGGCGAGCCGTATGCTTGTTTGCTGCCTATATACTCGTAATATAAAAAAAATGTTCATCAAATAATCTAACCATTTGAGTGAACACCCACCTATCGTAATTTCATCTGTCTACATCCTTGACTTACAATTATATGGACGTCGGGTCCGCGCTAAAAAGTGTCCGCACTTTTAAGGCGCTAAAATCGTATACAGAGCGCGACACTCCGCTTTAGTCTTCATTTGTTCTACTGACAGCGCGATACTGCGATGACATTACAATTTAAATTTCGAATAGCTTGACTTGGGACATTTTTTTCGTGGTTTTTGTATTAGACCCGTTGTCCATTTATTTGTAAGTCAATGGTCTACATGGTCTACTTTCAGCCACCCGCTCCGTGTACCTAAAGCACCTACACAGTATTTCTCACTCTGTACGTCACAGTATTCTATAAAAATGTAGTAATCTCTTCATGAAAAATAGTGACAGACATAACATTAATACGCGGAATAAAAATAAACTAGCTGTTCTTGATAGTCGTCTTTACAAAATGACAAATTAATCTAAGGGGCAATGTATACGCTTCTATAACAAGATTCCGGTTGATATACAAAATTTGCCATTCACGAGGTAACTATAGTGAAACAAAAACTTTATAAATAAATCCGTGGTAGTAACCCGTTTAGCTCATGGAGGTAGTCTCGATCTCTGATGTTTGAAAACAAAAAAGAAATTGTAAATGTTGAATGCGTACAAATGTTATTTACAAAGAGCAACCCCTAGAGTTTCTTGCCCATTCTTCTCAGGGCCTGCCTCAGGATCTGCCTTACGAATGAGAGGTAGAGTTTAACCAATGCGACGATTTCAAGTGTAACAATGCTTACCTATGATATAAAGATTATTTTGATTTTGATTCTGTCACATAACCGCACATTTCTGCTGCATTCACTCTGCTCTAGTACTAATTTTGCCTTAGCTACACAACACTTGCTAGGGATGTCAGTGATGGAACCAAAACAGCATTACGCACAGCCATTCGTGCCTCCAGGTACGATCTGACTTGTATAGATAGTCTTGTGTATTTATGCAATACAAAATTTACGAATAGTCCATTGTCGAAATAGTAATTGTTCCATTTTGTTAATACAAAATTCGACAACTAAGGAAAAATCCTTCGATCCGGCTGAATTCGAACCAGCGCCTTCAGCATACCGTGCCTGATACTTTCTCAACTGAGCTATG
>NW_020654810.1:5405926-5437405 GCF_003589595.1 Hyposmocoma kahamanoa | reverse complement strand
TACCTATCAGAAGTCCGAAATGACATTTTCCAGAAATAACTTTTACTCGAATTTTCATAACCTCGAAAGTAATTTTGAGAGGAAAATGTTTTTTTCTTTTAAAACTAACTTAACCTAACCTAACCGAACCTAATCGTGTCTTTACGATATACATCAAACATATCCTGAAAGAACAACGGTTTCGTTATAATTCGGTTTTCAGTGTAATGAAAATTCGAACAAACGTTATTTCGGAAAAAAAATCGGGTTTGAGATAGGTTATCGTGTTTTATACTATTTTTAACCGACTTCAAAAAAGGAGGAAGGTTTCAAAGGTTTTCAATTCGACTGTATGTTTTTTTTATGTATGTTACGCGATAACTCCGGTATTTGTGAACCGATTTTCATGATTCTTTTTTTATTGGACAGGGGGTACTTCCATAGTGGTCCCATTTCATTTTGAAGAAAATCATCCACCTCGAAGGGTGGCTGTTCACGCCTGAAGATTCATTTTTATAAATAGATCTAACTTTAATTTAGGAGCAATTATTTAATGGTTGATTTTGCTATTTCTTCAATTCAAGGCGTTTTTCTCTCAATATACTTAGAGTAGTGAGAACCGATTTCTATTATCTCCAGTGTCAAGTCCTGTATAGTGGCGAACTAGGGGATATTTCAATAAAACTTAGCAAATAGACGTAATTCCACGTACTTTTGAGGTTGGTTTTTTGAGCACTCTGTATTATTATTATTACAGCCTTCTTTTGCCTTTTACCTTTTTCTTCTGTCTTATTATACATATTTTTATTATTACATTTATGTGGACCGAGTCGTCTATTTCGTTAATCGCGACACTGGCAGTTTACAACCCTGTCAACATGATGGTCAAATTTATCATTTTAAGTCATTATTAGGCTTTCTTGTGTATTCGGTGATAGCTATCAGTGTCCGGATATTTGTCTGTACGTCAAATATTTTTCCAAGTACATCAAACACCCAATAGCGAATACAAGTAGCCACGTAAAGTGCCACCTTGATAACAAGTGACTGGAGGAATCATTCGTGCGTTGGTAGTAAACAAATAATAGTTGCAGTGCCATTAAGAACTTTTATCGCAAACATCTGAAGGGCATTGCTACTGCGCCCGTACCCGTTAAACAAAGTTGACAAATCCAGTGTCTCTGCAGTTTCACTGGCAACCGTTAGTCGTGCAGAGCGCGACGGGAAGTGAACATGCCTACGGCGCCGCTACCTATCTGGAAAATAGGGAGGGTGCTGTACGTGCACCCGGGGCGGCTCACCTAAGCCACTAGCCTTACAGAGAACCGGATGAAGTCCGTGCAAACGTGCTGATTCTGGGTTAGGACCAGACTTAGATGGTCCCTGTTCAGGCCAAGCCCTCCGCCAGTGATACGCCTTTGCGGGCGTTTCTGGCGGACCCGGACTTGGGTAAGGACTCACTGGGGTTTGTGGTTAGGTTAGCTGCAGAGATGGACATGTTTGTCTGCCCCGGTTTTGCTTGTGTCGGGGCATCTGTCTCGTGAACAGCTAGCACGTCTTAGAGAGACGTCGTTTTTCGGCGTCGGGAAGTGAGCGTGCATTACAGCTCCGCCACCAATGAGGATATTTGGTATTGGACTCAGAGTCGACGGCTTAGCGGTGGCAACTGCTAGTTTTGCAATGCAAAACGGGAAGCGAGCGTGCCTACAGCTCCGGTACCTATCTGGAAAGCGACTCACCTGAGGCACTACCCTCTCGAAGAACCGGATGAAGTCAAGTGACAGAGGTCGGTGACAACCCTGTGCACTGGCTGATCTGGGGTCAGAACCTGAACCTGTAAGGTTCCTGTGCGTGCACAGGTTATAGTGTCCTTCTCTATAAAGGGTAGGTAGGGAGGGTCATTATAATCAAAACTAACGTAGAAAGATATGGTGCTTGGTCCCTGTTCGGGTTCACAGGTCATAATGCCCTTCTCGTATACCCTAGGGGTCGGTAGGGAGGGTCACTATAATCAAAAGTAATGTACAAAGAAATGGGGCTGTAGTTGCACCTGTACCCTCCAAAATCGGAACGCAGTTTTCGTTTTTTTTTATAATACCTACTGACGAGACGAACAAGTCGTGCGCCTGGTGTTCAGCGACTCACCTGTCCATAACAGTCGCAGTGTTGCGCTGAAAATCTGCGCGGGGTATATTGTGCCCCGCATATGCTGAGGTGGTGACCTATTCCACGGGGCATGCAGAGTAGCATACAATGATTTTTTGTTTTTTGTCAAACCTAATTTTTACTCTGTTTTTCTCTTTTTTTTTCATGTTTTCACCTTTTCTTTTATGTATGTTTGCCCTCGTCGAATAAATGATTTTCTATTCTATTCAGTGCGTTCAGAGCTTCAAATCGCAAAGATCTGTGATGCACTCCACAGCACCTATCACCCTGACACATAGGTTTCATCTGCCTGTAATTTCGCCGTCAACCTTTCAAAACTAAATAAAAATGGAAAAGGTAAGGTAGAAATAGGTAAGGTCTGATCTTACACGCGTGCCCATTTGCCGATGTACCCAATACCCTCAGTTTCTGTTCTTTGTCTTTTTCAACCGTTATATAAAAGCAATATTAACACTTCTGGACAATTTAATTTTAGTTACGCAACCGATTTTTTCAACCTTCTTCCGAACTTGCAAAATTGTTCAAGAGCAATCGGTTGACAGTTGGCAGTTTAGTTGGCCTAGAGTGCGCGCTACCAGCTCAAAACTATCAGCGGGTGTAGTTTGTAGTCTAAGTCTGTAGTTTGCCTTTTTGTCTGTAGGTACCCTTAGTAAGTTTTTAAAATCGATCCTATACTGATGATGGATTAATTAATTTCAGCCTTGGCAGCACGGCATTGAGTCCAAGGTATTCACAGTTAGGGAACAGGAAAATTATTCTTTCCTATAATAAAAATGTTCTAAGAAATGCACAGATTAATTTGTCACACGATATTTATCTACCGATATTAGTAACGCCGTCATAAATATCGAAATACAAAAGGAAATTGCAAAATTCGTAACACAGAAGATGAACATAATTTTCCACTTTCAATATTCCTTATATTTTGAAGTTCAATCCAGCAATTTGACTATAATACCATAGTATATGAAGACAAATAGTAATATATATTCGGAGCATAGGGTTGGCACGTTATTGTTTTAGTTGTACTTACAGATTGCAACACATTATTTAAAAAATTAAGGTATTCGTAACGCGATAACGGACTACGATATGAGACATATCGTATTAGACATATTACATGCCATATTAAAACAAACTTTTTCCAAATCGGTACTTACATATTGATAATTTATAGCAGCACCGCGGGTTAGCACTTGATTATGGGAGTATGACCATGAAATAGAAATACAATGCTAGTTTATATGTACGTATAATTTATGCAGAACATTTTAAATTTGACGTAGAAAAAAGTTTAAACACTGAGCGAAAGCTTCAGTTCTACACACATCAAAAGTATTTAAGGAAACCACGTTTTTGCGAATTACTAAATCAGTTTTTTAATTATTTTTTTTTTAACACAGAGGGATATTTTTTGCTCAATTTTACAATTTGTATTAGACATTGAAATTAACCAAAACAAAACCATTATGTCAAAAAAATTCATTAAAAAACCTGATTTTCAATAATTAGTGAAATACATGCTTGATTGCATAAATTAATGTTGTGTGCATAAATTAATGGCTCGTGCTACAATGTGCAAAAACGTGTCATTTGCATACTTAAGAAATAGATTTTGAATTTTGAACTCTGCGGGCAGTATTATCATGGTATATAATAAGATAAGTAGTCCAACCTCCGCCTGTTGGCGCGTCCGGTTCGGATCGTAGGGTAGTAGCACCCGTTGCGACCCGTGCTATGCAATGAGAATGCACCGCAAGATTATGGTAATGTGTGAGTCCATACATAGCGCGCGGCGGACGTGTACGCATACAAGCCGTACTACTATACGTTTGTATAAACAAATAGTGTAACTCTGTACAAACTCTATTGTACTATGAGATTATCGCGTAAGCCTAACTTACATACGTTATTTGTGGAGAGATGTATTATGTTTCTGCGATGATGGGTAGACGAATAATTCTACAAACTCTCTACTCGGGAATACATACTAAAGGACGATATCGATTACTCCAAGTCAAGTAGCTCCTTACAACCTATATCTTGTGTACAAAGTTATTATCAAAAGAAGGCGGCAAAACTTTCAACAAACCCGTTTTAACTCAAAAACTGAAACCCACACGACTTCGCCGGAACTTTATCAGAAGTTCCCCCGTCCTGTCGACAAAGTACATGAACCAACCGGTTAATAAAGGCCTTTGAAAGCGTATTAAAAACGCTACTATGCTCGCAACTACAATGCATTTGGAGATTGAAGGGATCTTTCGTAGGTGGTTGTTGAAAAATTGTTAGGTTTTCGAAGCACGCGCGTTACCAACACTGCGGTACGAGGAGGCGATTCTCGAATGCTAAATAATCCGGTCCGACAATCGATCCGTGGCCGAATAATCGAGTAAACTACGATGAGCTAGAGAGCTGCCAAATACGAGGAATGGGAAGTAAATGGAGCGATGTTACGATTCCAAATAGAATTTATATTGGGAAAGATTTTATGGTCCAAATAAAATGTTTTACACAAATACTATAACAATATGCAGGCATACTTGAGCTATAGTATCAGTGTCCACAATGTTAGGTTCAGTTGTGTCTTTACTCTAGGTCGCGTCACGGGTAAAGTATGAGGTGGTTTTTAAAACCGCAGCTGTTATTTTACGCTTGCCACATGCAGGCAATTGGCTGGAATTGTATATTTAAAAATGAGTTTCTTGTGGTTTTCTCGAGTAATACTCTCCGTAGCTAACAGCGAACATACCGTCGGTGTTTTGTAGTAAGCGACATTTCGTATTTTTTCAGGGGAACTTGTTTCAGGTTTTAACGACTGTTTTATTAAATGTAAATAAATCAATATGTTGCTTTGATCTCTAAATAAGTAGCTAAAGCATTTGTGTTATGGACATCTGAAACAACGATGGTACCACAAACACCCAGGCTCGAGACAATAAAAAAAAGAAAAGAAAAGTTATTTTTCTGCACTGACCCGGCCGAGGATCGAACTCGGGATCTTAGTGATAGCGACACCATGAAAACCGGTGTGCAAGCGACTCGACCATGGAGGCCATCAAAAGTTTTAGAATATTTACAAGAGTCATGTTTTTAAATTCAATTTTAAAACTTAACTTCATTAAAATCGAAATTGTATTTTTAACCGACTTCAAAAAAGGAGGAGGTTCTCAATTCGACTGTGAGTGTTTTTTGTATATATGTTACGCGATAACTCCGGTATTTGTGAACTGATTTTCATGATTCTTTTTTTGTAGGAAAGGGGTACTTCCATAGTGATCCCATTTCATTTTGAAAAAAAAAGCATCCACCTCTAAGGGTGGCTGTTCACGCATGAAGATTCATTTTTATAAATAGCGCCTAAATTTTATTATAAGGAGCAATTATTTTATTGGTTAATTTTGCTATTCTCCAATTCAAGGCGTTTTACTCTCTCAATATACTTTGAGTAGAGAGAACCGATTTTATTATCTCCAGTGTCAAGTCTTGTATAGTAGTACAGAACTAGCGGGTAGCGTAAGCGAACTAGGGGATATTTCAATAAAACTTAGCAAATAGACGTAATTCCACGTACTTTTGAGGTCGGTTTTTTTAGTACTCTGTACTGAGATTATAAAATAGGACGTAGGTAGATACACAAAATCAGTAAGAATGTTTATAAATAGAAAATTTCATCGAAGGCCGTACCCTGGGGCAACGCGCCCAGAAGGCTGGCAACATTTCTCCCTTAGAATTGCTAAACTTATTCTTTGGCGGAAATAACTGCCAGTCTTGTGGTCACTGGAGACTTCTACCGAGGCGAACCGACAGCTCATTTGCTTGAAGTTTCGCCTGTGGCCCCCAGGGACCCAGAGTTTCAACCACTAAAGGCACAAAGCTGTAGCACTGAGCAGGGTTGGCGTATTTGAGCCTTTTTCGGTTCTCGGCCGTTCTGGCCACGGGACGAAAATATTTTAAAACAGTCGTCAAAACCTAAAACGTGTTCCCTGAAAAATTTAAAAATGTCGTTTACGCCATTTTTATAAAACACCGATGACAGTTAACATTATTCTCAAGTTTCTGGAAGTAGACAATTAATGGACGAGTTACAGAATAATTTTACAATACACATTTACATATACTTTTGCCGACAAGTTCGGAGGCCCAACGGTGTCCGCTGTGGACGCTAGACGAGGAAGTATTGGATTCCGACTAAGATCAATTTGGGAAATCTACTTTTCTAAATGGGTTCGTGGTTGTGCCAAGGGAATTCCCTAGTCTGACACTAAATAATTGATGCAGTTGTCGGGCACGTTTTATGCAGTTATTATTTCCACTGAGGCTTATATAGACTTTTTTAAATCATAAACATCAACTTAAAAACTTAACAAATAAGAAACTCAAAACGTAATATTGACTGCTCGCCTACGTAATCTATCGTAAGCCACAAAAATAGATGCATTATTTCATAAATCACTTCATTTTTATGTAGGTCTACAGCAAAAGTATAAAGTCCGAAAAGTAACAAGAATGTATTAAATATATAATTACAATACCTCAAGAATCGCAGGTATCGTGGTCATTTTAGTGCTTTCAACTAGTTAAAACGTTCTCCTGTGAATGTAGAGTTACGATTCTTTACGCAGGAGATGTCGTTATATTTGAACTAAAACAGTAATTCGTGCAAAAACTGTAACTACAATAACCCGTAATCTTTTTCACATTGCTCAATTTTTTCGCTTTCCCGCTTTTTTAGTAAGTTATATTTAAAAAGTAATTAGAACATTTCAAAATGGAACTATTTGGCTGTAGAATACAGTTTGTTTCATCTGATGATATATGATTTTCTACAACTTTAAGTGTAATTTAACAGCTCAGCGGAGTTTCGCTCGGCTTCAAACTGCTTTTGGCGACGAAGCACCATGCAAGACGACTATTTATAACTGGTTTGCAGAATTCAATCGCGGTCGTGTGAATCTCAGTGACGAATTTCGTGATGGTCGCCCGTCCACTACTGTGAACAACAAAAACATCGATGCTGTGCGCCGTATGATCAAAACAGACAGGCATGTGACATACCATTAGATTTGGGCATCTTTAGGCATAGCCATGAGTCAAATACAATCAATACTGCACAAACATTTGGGTGTGAAAAAGCTGTGCATTCGGTGGATCCCACACAATTTGAGTGAGATTCAAAAAACGGATCGCGTCACTTGGTGCAATGCCATGCTTAACAGATTCAACGAAGGGGCGTCAAATTTGGTGTGAGACATAGTACCAGATGATAAAACATGGATTTACAGTTACAATCCCAAAATAAAGCAGCAAGCGAGCATATGGGTTTTTTGAGATGGGCCGAAACCAACCAAAGTGGCGCGCGTGCAAAGTACCTCTAAAAGGATGATTATTTTGAGAAACAATAAATTCATTTTAAATTTTAATTGAGTTGATATTCAATTATTTTTTGTGAAACTACTCCACTAGTTTGTTATAATTATTAATACATACAAAGATCGAACACTCAAAAAAAATTCTTCGATCCGGCTGGTTCGTTCCGTGGCTTAGTTGGTATAGCGTCTGACACGGTAAGCTAGAAGACGTCGGTTCGAATCCCGTCGTATCGAAAGAATTTTTTCTGAGTGTTTGATCTTTGTATTAATAATAATAAATTCATTTCTGACCATTATATATTGTTTAATTTAATTAATAGTATCGTTTTCTTATTCATTCCGGATACTTATAGTGCGCCTCAGGTATAATACTATTACAATATTTTAAGAAAAGAACGTAGTACGTAATTTTGTTTTTTAATTTTGTTGGGTAAAATCAGGCTCTGTGCATGTTTTTTTATGATACCAAATGACGGGACGAACAAGTCGTGCGCCTGGTGTTAAGCTACACGCCTGTCCGTAACAGTTGCGGGCTCTGAGCTTTAAATCGCAAAGATACAGAATCTCTAAGTACGAATACCAGTATCTCGTGCTTTATGTTTTCATTATTTATTTATTTATTTAATTTAGGCCACATGACCCATATAATATATACCTTAAGAACTAACATACGTACAATATAATAAAACACTATTTCAAAATAACACGAATTGCACTTGTCGGCGACGTGTGGCAGCAATCTGGTGTCAGGTAACCGGTCGCGTAACCGCCGCGGCCGGTTGCCTGACACCAGTCAGTTTCAGTTTATGTCGCTCTCGCGCAAGTCGCGCCTTGCAGTGCTAGCCCCACGGATACTGCCACTACGCCCGTCACCTTGAGACATAAAGTTCACAAGTCTCATGTGTCTGTAATTTTACCAGCACCCTTACCCTTCAAAACTGGAACACAGCAATACTTACATTACTGCTTGGCGGCACAAATAAGTAAGGCGACAATACTTTCCTGGGCGTTGAAATGTTTTTTTTTTTTGAAAAGAAGCGATCATTTCCGAGCACATTAAAGAAGAGACATTTATCGTATTTTATTATAGATAAAGGAACATCACCTAAAATTTGTAAAATGTCCGAGACTTTAGTTGTGTTTTCTCCGCTTTATCTATATTATACACTACATATAAAATAACATTAATTTATTTTTCCAATAATCTCAGTACAGAGTACTAAAAAAACCGACCTCAAAAGTTCGTGGAATTACATCTATTTGACAAGTTTTATTGAAATCGGTTATTGGAAAGTGCGCGAAACATCATTCATCCCCTAATATGCCATCCCTTAGGGGTAGAATATTATCTTCAAATTTAAATGGGACCACTACTGAGGTACCTTAAAAGAAACATCAAAATCTTTTCACAAATCGAAATTATGGCGTAACGTACATACCTACATACAAAAAAGTATATACAGTCGAATTAAGTACCTTCTACTTTTTTTCAAGATGGTTAAAAAGCCTTTTACGTGATTCGTAAGTAAGCACTAAGTATCACGTGGTATCACAATATCAGAATTTTCTACGTACATTCTAGAACGTTTCAGTTTGAGAACATTTACAAAGAAATGACAATAAAAGGCACAAATAAAATAAAAACCCTTGGACGGTCGAGCACCAAATTGAGAAGTAATAAACAAGATGGCGTATCTTTTAAAATTAGGATTTATAACATGCCGCGATTTTTAATGAAAATTAAATTTTTATGTTTCCAAGTTGACAAAAAAGCAATAAAAAAGCGTTCAAGATAATAAAAATAATTACTCAGTCAACGAACTCAAAATATACTATTTATTATGACAAAAGTGAGATCGAAGTGAGCTCTTCGGTGTTGCTACATACTTAAATGTTACTTTTCGTGAATGGATTGACGATAATTATGACAGCCCATGCCCATGCCCTGGATTTATAAGTCACTTTCTAATAAAAGCAGAAACAAGGAAAAAGTTATTTAAGAAGAGGATGTATAGTAAAACCTTCGTCCACTTAAATAAATAAGTGAAAACGTAAAAAAAAACTAACGACAGCGGAAAAGAGTAAAAAAAAAGTGACTAAGAATTTTCAAAATCGGTCCACAATTCATGAAGAAATCGGTATGACAGTGTACATGTCTTTAAAATTTGAGGGTTTTCCTCGATTTTCATGGATCCCTCATCAGATTCTGACTTGGTGACAATGGAAACACCACAAGAGTGCACCCTTTCATACAAAAAAAGAATTTTCAAAAACGGTCTACAATTGACGGAGAAATCTGAAAACATACATACAGCCGAAGGTGTAACCTCCTCCTTTTTTAAGTCGGTTGAAAATAAAGTAATTATCTTTTTTGTTCAGTATTTCGTGTTATTATTTATATATGAACTTATTAAACAGTTAAAGCAAGTCAAACTTCAAATGTACCAAAATACAAAGACTCACTAAAAATATTCATTAACGGCGTACCAGCCACGAAATATTGTTCAACACAACGCTATTATTTGTAGCAAAATCAAATTCTGGTAACCGCTCTGACCACAACGAACGCTTTGATGCGGTCAAATTGGTCCAACTCTACGAGTAGACTGTGCTAAATATATTATGTTATTTCAAGTAAGTAGGTACGTCGAAACACAACACTATGTGGTTTACGAAATTGTTCAACTTGATGACTAAATAACGTAGTGATTGTTCAATTATACTATGTGACACGATTTTAGTTCAATTAGTCTAATCACAAAAACATGAAAGAACTTTATTTCTTATTTGAAAAAAAAAAGAAAATTAAAAATTAATTGGAAATCTTTTGTTTTATTGTTTAATGTATTTACAAAAGTGTGTTTTAGTTAACCGGACCTTTTTTTTGTCAATCCGGGGGAATCTGCTTACAGACACCCCGGCCCCGCGGGGGCAGAGCCATGGTTACTTCGGACTGGACTGAACCCTGAAGGGGAGCGGCGCGACCGCACTAAGCCCCGGAGTGTTCCTTCTCTCCACTGTTGGTGGGGGTACGGGTACGCTATTGCACTCGTCCGCGCTGGCCGCGCCCTGCGCAGCCCCTCCCCGAGAAGAAAGTCGTCACGTCGGTCTCTCGACTCCGAATGTGAGGCTCGCCGAACACCAAACGAGCCTTTCGTCCCGGGCCCCTCTATACTGGGCAACGAACTCCCCCGAGTTCGCTACCCAGGGGCCATGAGGGGCCACGACAGCATCCACTCAACCGAGAAGTTCAGTGGCTGCTCCTGCAGCCCCCGCGGTGGATCTGATAGCAGCGCATCTACCACCACGGGCCAACCAACGAAGATCGGCCGCGGCGGATAGAACACGTTTCTTCCCCACGGCCCTACCGCCACTGCATCTCCCTAAGCGGTGCAGCCTCGCCAGTGTCGCGGAGGACAGGACGAGCGGCAACGACACACCGACGCGTCTCTCCCGCCGCGACCCTCCTTCCAGCGCGCTGTCCGCTGTCCCGCTGACCAGACGAACCCGCGGGACGCTCTCCTCCTCGGGTCAGCCTACCACCACTGTTCCTCTTAGCTTCACCGTGTGATCAAATCGACCACGGCTATTAGAGCCCCTCCGCCACGGCAAAGCGGGAACCCCTTCTGGGGGCAGCGGGACCTCCTGATACAAGTATTCAATTACTTGATAGGACGGTCTCAACCTCTGTTTTGTTATGCCGATTGTACTTCAATAAACACTTTTTTTTGTTTCCCTGCAAAAGCTTTGCTTTTGTATCAGGACAACGAAAAGTTGAAATTTGCGTACCGCCTTAGACCAAAAACTCTAGAAGACTGCTAGTTACGATACAAGTCAGCATGGTCAAGTATATAATACCTATTAGTACACCAGAGGTCGCGGCGAGTACCAAATACATATTTTTGTAAAAAATTGTTTTACATTGACAAGATGCAATTTATCAAAGTTACTCTAATTTCTATTGATAACAAACAAATCAACTAGATGGCGCTTATTGCACAGATTTTATGGATAGTGCCGACTATTCTTTTATTTTGTTTAGGATTGGTGTCATCTTTTTTAACCGACTTCAAAAAAAGGAGGAAACCTCCTCAATTGGACTGTATGTTTTTTTGTATGTATGTTACGCGATACCTCCGGCATTCGTGAACTGATTTTGATGATTCTATTTTTGTTGGAAAGAGGGTACCTCAGATGTAGTTCCATTTAAATTTGAAGAATATATTCCACCTCTCACTTGTACTCTGTACTGGGATTATTAAAATATCGACTGACGGGACGAACCATTGACTTACAATTATATGGACGTCGGGTCCGCGCTAAAAAGTGTCCGAACTTATAGGGCGTTAAGATCGTATACAGAGCGTCATTCACGCTCTAGTCTTCGTTTGTTCGACTAACAGCAAAGCAAGCAAAATTAGACAGTACTGCGATGACATTACAATTTAAATTCAACGTTTTAGCTTTTTCATATTCCTTGACATGTCACTACGTTTAAATAGGTTGACTTGGGACATTTTTTTCGTGGTTTTTGTATTAGACCCGTCGTCCATTTATTTGTAAGTCAATGGGACGAACAAATCGTGCGCCTGATGGTAAGCGGCACGCCTGTTCATAACAGTTGCAGTACCACTCAGAGCTTTAAATCCGCAAAGATCTAAGGGACATAGCACTGCGCCCGACACCCTGAGACATAAGTTGACAAATCTCATGTTCCTGTAATTTCACCAGCACCTTTACCTTTCAAAACTGGAACACAGTGATGCTAACATTACTGCTTGGCGGCAAAAATAGGTAAGGTGGCGGTACTTCCCTGGAGAAACTCTTTCACAAGGAACTCGACCGCTTATTATCTACCGATATTAGGAAGTGTTAATTTCTAAATTAGTTTGTAACACACTATGCCTTCTATTGACACGCGTATTTGTCAAACTTCAGGAAATCATAGCTCATGGTTAAGATCTGAATAATGCAACAGGGAAAAAAACCGACTTCTTATATTTAATATTTAAGAGGAATTACAACTTCCATCGTATAAAGTATAGCAAAGAAATATCTAACGGCAATTTGGAGCTTATTAATATTTCTTGTACGTTACAAATTAAAATTAAAAGTAATATTCGACGTAGTATTTGTAGGTATTTTGTTTTTCAATCTTCTCACTAAAACTTGTTTTCGCGACGAACATAGAAAAAAGGCCAAATGATAAGAAAAAAATATAAAAGTAATTTAGTTTATTTTATCGCCATATTTTGTAATACGATGCAATTACGAACACTTGGCAGTTGGCTGTATGAGCTTTTGTTTTACCTGTTTACGTAGTTCATTAATAGCAGGTAGATTAAAAAGTTTAGAGAAGTGGACAGTAATAGATTTTCATGCTTACTTTGCAGGCCTAGGCCGGGACAAAGTCACACGGTCGTTATATGACAAACTTTCCATGTTCGTTTTTTGAAAGTTATGCGTACATTTCCAAGCATGTTTGAGAAATAGATTGTCACGCGGAACTCGCGTAGTTAGATACAAGCCTCGGTCCACATGAATATTATTGTAGAAATACAGAAAGAGTACAGGAAGAGAAAAGAACAGGTAAAATAAAGGCTGTAACAAAACAATGATATAAAAACAGGTACAATGGTATAAAACATTCCCTACTTAAATTATAATACGGGTTATGGTAAAAAGGAACTTGCCCCAAAAGGGCCTCTGATTTCTAGAAATATTATGCTTTCTAAGGTGTTCAGTTACATGATTTTCAATGGTACCACAAATATTATATTTTACAAGCAGTCAGGTTACATTTATTTAACTATAATTATTAACGATCGAAGGAATTTTTTCTGAGTGTTTTTTCTGAGTGTTCGATCTTTGTATTAATAATTATAACAAACTAGTGGAGTAACTTCACAAAAAAAAAAAATTGAATATCAATTCAATAAAAATTTAATTTATTTAACTAGTCAGAATTTTATGTGAAGTCGAGCACGTGAGCTCGCTTCGGAAATTTAGTAGAGAGTGGCGATGGAAAGAAAAAAAATAAGTGACGAAGAAGAAAAGGAATTTAAGAACGATTCAAAATTTCAAAGTGTGTGGCTTGGAACCAGAGAAAAGGGTGATAAAAATGTGGGATGACGATAAAAGCGGTTGTTAAGTGTGCAAAACGCTCATTTACCAGCTTCGTCAGCCCTGCCAAGCCGCCGCGACAGCACCCATCTAAGTAGGACAAGCGGCAAAAAAAAAAAAAGGTTGGCATAAGAAATAAAGTATTTTTTTATAACAAAGTTCGTCTCAGTCACTTAATTCGGTCGCATCGTCACAAGTTCATTTATATGTGCTTTTATGTGTAATAATGGCGAAAACTTAGGAACTCAACCAGAAACAGAACCTTTTTGAAAATGTGTTACATAGTGTTATTACTATTTTGAACACTGTCAGTGTGTAAAACTTTAAATTACTAAAGGATGTAACAGAAATTCTGAACACTATTTCAAAATACTTCCATGAAATGTACTACTGTTAAATCCTACACCGCCTGCCTCCCTCATATGACTCACGAGTGACGCCGAGAAGTCGTGAGTGGAGTATAGTAGTACAAAGATATTATACAGATATTTTGGCGTCGGTGTATGAGATATAAATGGTTGAACTCAGAATCTAAATAGATAGATAGTTAGATAAAACATTTATTCAACACAAGCACACATTAACCAAATACTTTACACAAACCTTTTTACATAGTAGTACTACGCAGAATTTGTTTCGAAAATCCAATTAACCTCTCATAAAATCGATACCTCCAATAAAGGCTACGCCAACATCATTTTTGGACCTGTTCTGTATCTCAAAATTTTAATTTTTTTTCTGTTTTTTTTTTCATAAAATTCGTTTTTTGTTCTTTTCTCAAATTTTGTTTTTTGTTTCTTCCCTTGTAGCCTAGTCAATCGATTTTCTAATAAATAAGGTTTGAAGTGATAGCTGGCGCTGACATATATGTAGTACACTACTCTACGTTAAAAAGTTGCAATGGCATTAGATTAGTAGCTCACTGACAAGCCGTTACTCTTAACTTTTAGCAGAATACCAAACGTACAAAATCCTACCATTTGAACTCTATCGACACATAACTGAGATGATGTAAAATTAGCATACTTGGGGCACTGGAACACTATCCGCTTCCCTAGTATGGCACTGAAGCCGTCTATGCCCACTTGAGCAAATACAATCTACATAAAGTTATTTTTCACATCACTAGCTCGGAAAGGCTTTCTTTCTCTTTAGAAATCTGCGCGCAAAAGCGTTTTTTGCACGCTAGCGTGGAAAAGGTTTTTGGAATTCGAACTTGACAATGGATGGTGCACCTAACTTTTTGTTTCGATAAAAAAAAGATAACGACACGTTACGCGATTTGTCGTACATTACTTATTTGTGCAATATAAATCCGTTAGTATATTTTATTCTTATTATTGTTGACATTAAATTGACAATAATAACTAATTGTTTATTAAACTATTTAATTCGTCGACGAACTAAAATAATTTCAATAATCATTTACTCACACAAAATTATAAGTACAAGCAAGAATAAAAATTGTTGACTTGCAAATTCAGAACGCATCCGAAGATAAACTTGTCTTTTCCTTTCAATAAAAAAAAAACTGATGTTTTATAGTTTAACTGTCCTCTCTATAGTGAGGTGAAAAGTTGTGTGTTTCGCTCGGCGGCAGAGTTGTTTTGCGTCTCGTGTCTTGAAACCCTCGATATGCTCAGTTTCATCACTAGCGCTCGCGTCAAACAACAACTTTGCAGCCTTGCATAACAAATAACTATTTCGTTACTGGATTGTTCCCTGACAACCCAGCTCAACCCAACCCCACTTTACCATTAAACATACGATAAACCTAAGGATATTGCCTAAAGAATGTGCTAATTTGTTACACGAAATGATGTATTTTATCCGATCATGCAAAATCCTGAAAATAGGCTAAAATAAATCTAAAACGAATTATTTAAGAATAAAATATGTAACTTTGTACATAATTTTTATATGGAGATATTTATCTTTAGGTACAACAAAGAACCTGCAAAATTTTAGCGCCCTTTTAGTTACTACACTTTATTTCAAAATTTGCAAATTATGCAGCGGTTAACTGACATAATACAGCGCGCGAAGGGGAACGCGCGGGCACCCCCCCACACACACCTCACCTCCTAAAATCTACACTCGCGTTGAAATACCTCGCCTTAAATAAATATCTGTTATAATTAGCTTTCAGGGTGTCTAAATTAATTTACCATTAAAATCTGCATTACATTCAGCAAGAAACTAACGTTTCGGGCTCATTACGGGTCCCATATCAACCGTTGGTTGGTTTCAAAAAACAAATAAGCGAGATTTGGATCCGAAAAAACTAGTTACATTTTTAATGTCCACTACTTTTCAAAATCCACTTTTTTATACTACCAAGTGACGGGACGAACAAGTCGTGTGTCTGGTGGTATGCGACATGCCTATCCATAACAATTGCTGTGCCACTCAGTAGGGCTGGCACGACAGGGCGCGACTTGCGCGAGAGCGACATGGAAGCGCGATATACTGCTATTCTCTATTCGAAAATGTATCACACGCTTTATGTTATGACGCTCTTGCTCAAGTCGCGCCCGGTCGTGCTAGCCTTACAGAGCTTTAAATCGCTAAGACCTTAAGGGCACTGCCACTGCGTCCGTCCGTCCGTCCGTCCGTCCGTCCGTCCGTCCGTCCGTCCGTCACTTTTAGGCATACACTACACCAACACTTTTTCAGTTTATAACGCACATCAAAATTTCAGGGCATATTCACTGTGCTTGACATTACTAAGACGTCTGAGATATTTGAAAACCTCGCGTTTAACGTACCAAATAGAGTTTTCTGAAAGGTCTATCCCTCTTCTATACAATTTTAAAAAGTGAACATGGAATGTTTTAATAGTGGGGCTTTAACTTTGGGGTTTTGATATGATTTACTATATACCAAACTTGCCAGGGCTCCTTCTAATTGATATAATTGCCAGTTACCTTGAATAACGATTTAGACCAGCGCATATTAAAGTTGGAATGTAGGTAAGACCAAAGTGCTTCATTATTAATAGCCATTAATCATACTATATGTACCTTGGGGAAACAAACAAATGAACGGTTTTCAAAAGTTTAGTAGCGGTAAAGCTCCTTGTCAAAGAGTTCGTTCCGGGGAAGTACTGCCACCTTACCTATTTCTGCTGCCAAGCAGTAATATCAGCATTACTGTGTTCTGGTTTAGAAGGGTAAGGGTGCTGATGAAATTCCAGGCATATGGGACTTGTCAAGTTATGTCCAGGGTGACAGGCGCAGTGGCAGTGCTTCTCAGGTCTTTGCGTTTTAAAAATTTGAGGACACCGCAACTGTTTTGGACAAGCGTGTAGCTTACCTTCAGGCGCACGACTTGTTCATCCCGTCACTTGACATTATAAGAAAAAAGTTAGCTTCAATTGCTTCTAAAAAGTTTTTATTACTTTATGAAACAGGAATTACAAACACATGACTTGAAAATGGAAACCTGACAACAAAGGACCTGAACATTTGGTAATTTTGAGATTTATTAGATGGCTGTATCCAGAATGTATAGGCCATAAGAGGTTATATTTCATCCAGCTGTGATATATCGGTGGGCTCATTTGTCTTTGGTGGGCCAGACTAATGGGCAGCTGTAAGAAGGACAACTTTAACTGATTTTGATATATCACACCATTGACAAAGTGGTCTGGGTCGAAGATTAAGCTGATTGGTTTTGCCGATAGTGGCTCAAGAAAAGGACCTTTTTTTTTCGCTTTTCTTGCGTTAGCAGTATTCATTAGTACCTATTCATTAGTACAACTACTTCATATGTGAAGATTCTAATTCAGCTTACTGCACAATATAAAGGATGTAATGCAAATAGGTCCAATCCTATTTTAACTGGGTCAACAACTTGAGCAAACATATTACAAATTCGACATAAAATAAATTTGAAATTTATCATGAGCTTTTCGGTGAAGGAAAACATCGTTATGCAACCTGCACGTGGCGGACTGTGGCCTAAGCTCTCACTTGATAGGAGACCCGTGCCCGGCAGTGAGACGTGTAAATAGGTTGATGATGATGTCGTATATAACAAACTTCTGTGTGGTAGTTAATGTCAAGTGATCTATGTGACTTTATGAGGAAGGAACGTAATTTGAAAGAAACCCGGCAGAGGACTGAAACGATGATGCAAACTGTAGGATCAATTTTGGAAATAAGTTTTTCTAAATTAGTTCTGGATGTTCTGTGCCCGCCATGAATTCCGTTATTTTGGCACTCATATTATTCTTACTTTTTTGTTGGCTTTTTTATTGGAATTACATTTATTTGCCAAGTTTTATTTAAATCCCCCAGTTTGCCACCCTTAGAGGTGGAATATTTTCTTCAAATTGAAATGGGACCAATACTGATGTACCCTCTTTTCAACAAAATCGGTTCACAAAAGCCGAAGAAATCGCAAAACATACACAAAAAAATACAGCCGTGCTGAGAACCTCCTCTTTTTTTTTCTAGTCTTAGATCAGGTGTGGTTATCTGATTAATTACTTACCCACGTTATATTCTAAGAAATTTTTGAAAGTACAAAAGCGTGTTACGACCGAATACTTAACAAATTATCAAAAGCATATTTTAAGAAATGAAACTTTTCTTTCGGATCCAAATCACGTACATTTGTAATTTGTAACAAACCAAACGTTTCGGGTCCTTTACAGGTCCCATATTCAAGGCTAACTGTAACCATGGGACCCAGTACAAGGCCCAAAACGTTAGTTTATTTGAATAATTGTAACTTTTTCATTGAAAAAACAAAAACCAACCTTAATGACAATGGGACTGTCACGGACTCCTTTGTACATTTTATATTTTCTTGTCTGGTTGTCATGGTGCTTTATTGATTACATGTATTGTGGCAAGTGAAAAGTCGACTTTTCGCGGAAAATAATTAGTAATTAGTGATAGCCAAAACGTACCCGGAATAACATCAGAGACCTACTAGAGAGTATACCCTTTCAAACAAAAGAAGAATTTTCAAAATCGATGCACGATTGATGGAGAAATTGGTGAATACACGTTGCCCTTAGAATAATAACGCATAGAAACCTAGTCCGCACACGCTAAGTGAGGCAAATTGAAGCGCTCCCAAAGGGCCTACACGAGCGGGCGGGCCTTCAGTACTCAAGGTCAACTTGCACCGCGAACAGATCAAGAATTTTAGCTAAAAATGACGAAATGTGCGGTAAATGAGTGTAAAAATACGTCAGACAAACATAAAATAGATACTAACATCACATTCCACAAGGAAGTAACGCGTTTCAACTTGTATTTTTATATAAATATTCACTAAAACCGAAAATTAACCTACTACTAAAACTAGCCTACATGAATTTGATTTTCGCCTCACTTGTGACAGTTCGTTTGATATGAAACTATCATTCTATGCGTTATTATTCTAAGACGTTGCCTATAAAACTTGAGGATTTCCTTCGATTTTCATGGGATCCCCTCAACAGATTCTGACTTGGTGACAATGGGACCACCACGAGAGTGCAGCTTTTCAAACAAAAATGAATTTTCAAAATCGATCCACAATTGACGGAGATATCTGAAAATATACATAAAACATACATACAGCCGTAGTTTCATTCCCTATTTGTAACAATCACGAAAACGTAAAAACTCAATATCAATAGCATTACTTTCAAAACCCCTAAAAAGTTTTTGGTAAGCCTTCTTGCTTATCAACCGTCAGCAGTAGTAAAATTCTCGTCTAAGGAAGTCCAATTCTGTGGTGACATAGCGAGTGTAATTTTTCGTCAGGATCTACTCGGTAAATTAGGATTTGTGTCGTAGACGAATAGCCTAAAAATTCTTCATGCTAAACTTGTTAGCTATGCGATGTATTGTCAACGTTTTTTTCCTGCAAATAAGACATATCCAGTGAAGTTTCGGAAGATAAGTATTTTTTAGCCGACTTCAAACAATATGTACCTACTCAATTCTTTCTCAATTACTTCGATATTTATGTACCTATTTCGATGATTCTATTTTGTTGATAATCTCAGTACAGAGTACTAAAAAAATCGACCTCACGCATTCATCCCCTAGTTCGCCACTTTGCGGGTCTTGACATAGGACATAATAAAAAATTGGTTCTCACTACTCAAACTATATTGAGAGACAAACGCCTTGAATTGGAGAATAGCAAAATCAACCATTAAAATAATTGCTTCGTATAATAAAATTCAGGCGCTATTTACAAAAATGAATCTTCATGCGTGAACAGCCACCCTTATAGGTGGATGATTTTCTTCAAAATTAAATGGGATCACTGTGGAGATACCCCTCTTTCCATCAAAAAAGAATCATGAAAATCGGTTCACAAATACCGGAGTTATCGCGTAACATACATACGAAAAAACTTTCAGTCGAATTGACAAACTCGTCCTTTTTTTGAAGTCGGTTAATTAAAAAGGGGGTTTACTTCAGTAGTGGTCTATTTAGTAGTTTATCGTATTTCACGCACTTTCCGTTACCTGATTTTAATAAAACTTGGCACATAGATGTGATTCTAATGAAAATAAAATGTTATGATCATCGAGAGCAGATCTGGTGATGGAAATTATTAAAACTCTTCAACAGAGTACAATCGGATACATTACGGGGAGTGTGCGCAGGAACTTTACAATTTAGTTCCACCCTCACCGTACCTTCTTCGGTCGACTAAAAGGCCCGGAGCACTCCATTCTTATGTCGTTGATATTCCTCCTATTCGCACTAAGCGCTTTACTTCCTCCTTTCTGATGCGTACGGCAAAGGAATGGAATGCTCTATCCGGCATCTGAATTCCCGTAAAGTACAATTTGGGGCTATTCAAGGCTAGAGTGAATTTTCCAATTACACATAGCAAAATCAACCATTAAAATAATTGCCCCTTATAAAAAATAAGTCTTCATGCGTGAACAGCCACTCATAAAGAGAAATATTTTCTTCGAAATTAAATGAGACCACTGCGGAAGTCTAATTGATGATCCTTTTGATGATTCTTTTTATTGGAAAGAGTACCCTCTTTCCAATAAAAAAATAATCATCAAAATCAATTCACAAATCGCCTTATTGCGTAACATAAGGTCAGGTGGGGTAAAAGGAACACCGAGGGAAGAGGGACTAAAATCCATAATACCTGAAGTAAAGCGTTTCACATTATACCCTACGAGCACACTTCATACGCCTCAAAACTTTTATATAAATTTTATATTTTAACTGCCTCTGTGGCCGAACGATTACCATGCCGGACTGCCACGCAGAGGTCCCAGGTTCGATTCCCGGGCCGGGAGAAATATTTGTATGGCCTACATTTATTTCTCTCGTGAGTTTGGGTGTAATTTGTGGTTGTCTATGTGTGTCCATGGCACCCGCGACTCAGGGTTTCCCTAGTGCGGGGCTATGTTGAGTGTGTGCGTTATTATTATTATTATTATTATTATATCTATAAACAGTCTTAATATGGTATAGGTTTAGACAATAGTCCTCTATAAATGGTTTTACAAAACTCAAGTCAAAATTTTAAAACCTTCTTAATATCAAACAACTTAATTAAGTGTGATCTTCCCAAGCAGCATATCTATATCTAAATATATACTATAAGATATCTAATGCTTGTGTAAAGTGCTTTGAGAAATTATCTGTAGATTTTTAGTCTTGTAGACAGTTTTTAGATAATTAATAGTCTATGATACTTTTTTTAGTAATGCTCTTTTAAAACCAAAGTAACTAAAGAGTTTCAAACGTAAGACGCGATTCTCTTAATGCTAATAGATTTCAAGTTTAATGGCTTACAAAATATAAACTATCAAAATTGCAACATGGCGAAATTAGATATAATATTTCTGACTTTTTCGCGCAATGTTTAGTCGTTTAGAAAGAGCGAATTGACGTGCCACTTTAAATACATTGTGAAATGTAATGAAAAACCTGTTATAAAACTAATGCGCTCGCTGTATTTGAAATATTTATGTATATATAATATTTAATATAAACTTAATAAAAATACAGTTACCGATTGTCGGTTTTAAATATTTGTAGAAAGCTTAAATACATAAAATAACTCACAAAACAAACCATTTCCAAGAAATTCTAGGATTTTTCAAGCTAATTTTAAATTAGATTTACTTAGTCTTCATAGTCATTCTTTAAAAATAAAAATGATGATAAGAATTTAAAGCTTTGTTCAAAACACTATTGGAAGCATTTTGTCTATAGCTTTATATATAGAAAAACTTTAGAATACGATAAGATTTTTACTTGGTTTAGTGTAGTTGATCTTGGAGAAGAATATTCACACCTATGAAGCTTTTATGATTGTCTACAAAACGCAATGTTCCTAAGCGATTTTTTCTTTTGACAGTATTACAAAACCTTTTTATGGAATAAAAGTTATAAGGAATGATGACCGTATTATGCAATAAAAATCTTTTCAAAACACAAGGTCAAGAAAACAATTTAAAAATCCAATTTGTCGCAAAAAGAGTTATTCTGTATAATTATATGGAATGAATGTGTTACATACGACTAGAAAGGTGGATAAATTCCCTATCAGATAAGGTATATAATCTCTCAGTCGATAACTAATTGTAAACAATAGTGCAATTGTAAATAATAAAGCAATTGTAAAATGAAACAGACAAACAAATTAGTTTTAACGGTTCTAAAGAGATGTCGCTGCGATGTACGAATTTAAGAGGAAAAAAATTACATTTGTGTAGTCTGAAAACACGAAATGGGCGCGTAATTTTTATTTGCTGGATCTTGGTGAAAAAAAGTGCTGGAGACTATTTTTATAGAAAAACACGTAGAGAAAACGGTAAGTTTTAGTTTTTATTAGTTATTTCAGACCAAAAACAACAAATTATACGAGTTTCATTAGAATCAAAATTCTAATCACCGTAAGAGAAACATATGTTCCTTTTCCCCCGTGTCAGGGGTGACATACTTTTTAATGAATTGTCGTAATGGAATATTGTCATATTCGAACAAAAACACCTTTATATCCACATATATTATTTTATACCTATACATAATTTAAGAAATTAAGTTAAATTTGTTCAAATAACGTTTTTGATTGTAATCGTAAAATTTGGTAAAATTTAAGTGACTTCGTCTACATGATGTTCATTTCTGACGAATGTTACAATAATTACATCACTACAATTTTATGTGTAAACAATCACACATCCGAAGGTAGTTTTTAAAGCCAGCAGTATAATTCTGGTAGCACATATTTTTCCGTCAGAAATTTTTCGAAAATTTAATATTTCAGTCGAAAACTAAACAAATTCATCGTCAAATATGCTCTAAAAAAATAATTCATTATGTATATTTTAGATTACGTCAGTAATCTAAGAATAAAGACAAAAATGGCTCATTCGACGTTAGCTACGTGGCCACACTACTTCTATACCAAATTTCAATTGATTTAGTGGAAAGTTTTCAAAGTAAAGTATTTATGGTGACTAGAGAAGAATACATTTTGTTAGAAGTATAAATTTACTTTTGGACCAAACATTGCTTCTCTACTATGACGATGTTTAAAAAGCACTTAAGTTACTTAATGTGTTGATTTGTAAACGAGTGGTTAAAAATGTGCCTTTATTATGTATTGTACTAAAAACATTATTACAGGTTCACTTTTCTTTAATTTGTCACCCCTGACTTTAACTTGTGTGTTCCTCTTGCCCCAATATTAATTTTTCACTATTTTTTATAACTATATGTTATTTCAATGTTTTTAAGATAAAATTCGATTGAAATAGTTTTACTTAAGACTGAACTACGGATACATGTAAATATATATTATATTTATATGAAATACGATGACTTCCTCTCTTGCCCCATTTCTTGGGTGAAGAGAAACGTTAGCCCAATCAGAATGTTTTTGTCAGATACATCGTAAGTATTAATTTTAGCGTAACGATTGTTAAAACATGCAAAGCTGATAAACCAGGGCAAGATTAGAGTATTTCGAAATTCGTATAAGACATTTTTTATTCCTCCTAGAGCTCATAACATTTGTCTTGAAATAAAATATATTCCTCATACCACCACTTACATACAAAAAATATTTATTAGTTATTTCTTTAAACTAGAAAAAAAGTCTGAAATATTTTTATTTTACACAGAAACAACACAACACACATGCATTTAACAACTACAAAACACGATTAACATGAAAAAATCGAAATAAAAAAGGGGAACTATTAGATAATTCACACAAATAACACACAAACAGGAAGCAAATAACTATAACAATAAATAATCAAGCTTTAAGCCATAAAGTGTACATGCTGTGCTGTTTGGAATTCGTCATCCACTCAGCTTGGTGTCGTGTCACAGCATGTGCTATGACGCGGATTTTCAGTGGATCCGGTAACAGGGAACACTTGACACGGAAGACAGTAGACGACACAGATGTATACAATTTAGTATAATTAAGGATAATAAGGGCGCCGATGTAACCGATGGTTGCACGTCGCGCGATTGGATTGTCTGGAAATCTTTGGGGGAGGCCATATTCAGTAGTGAACGCCTTCCAGTTGATATGATGAAGATGATGATGATGGATAACAGTATAATTTAAAAAAAAATGTGTAATTGTAAACAATAGTGCAATTGTAATTGATGAATAAAATTGTAAATGATCTTGCTATAACAAGACGTAAGGTCTATATTTCAGGTTGTCAAGTCTTGAAAAATAATGTTCAGTTTCTTAAGAATTATGTATTAGATGTTTAAGTTTATAAAAAAAGAGGAAACAACAAATATTAATTATATAAAAAAGAACAATCAAAAGTTAGGTAGTATGCATACTACATTCTGCAGAATGTAGCCTTTGTAGAGCATAACATCTATTTAATTTACGCTTTGTTTATCCCACAACCCTGTCTGCTCGGGGTACAATCCGTTAAAACAACTGCCATAAAAATTCCCATGGGCAACACAACGCCACAGAAATGTTGTAGCAAATGTATACAGGGTGTAATCGTTTATTTTTTTATAAGAAAATTATTGCGAACTTGCAGCTTGATGAACACGCCCAGTAAGATATTGGATTACAATGTTGACTTTAAAGTAATAATAATTATTATAATAATAAAAGTAACAAACACAAAATAACAGTAACAACAATTCGCGTTAAAAATGTACTCAGCAGAGTATTCTGTAAATATAAGATATTTAAAAAACATTTAAACTGTTATCAAAAGTACGTTACCAATGTGTAAAACGCCGTCAATAACTTTTTAAAAATAAAACTAAACAAATTAGACAAAAAAAAACTAAGACATTACACGCTACGACATTCATACAGAGGTTTTAATTTCGAACAACAATTTGCTATTTAAAAGCAAAATTTTGAACTTACTCAGAAATAAACATCACTTTGCTCTTATTCAATTATAATATAGCTTTGTTACTTTATTGTAAAGTAATTGTTACCTCTTAAATTAGGTCAACTTATGCGGAAGAAGATTGTCTCACTGTTGAATCGTGTGAGGCAAAGTCCCAACAGTATTCTGAATGCGATTGCTGGAAGATATGTCTGTCCGATACTGAAATGCTGGATACAGCAAACCAAGGGCTTAGCCCAATTCGTAATATAATATTAATTTTCTTGACCTTTAATCTTATTTTGTAATATTTTTGATCACGATTTTAATTTTATAACTTAAATTTGCGATATTGAAAAGTTTTAATTTTAATTTAGAATTTCTGATTACATTTTAATTTTAATTTGATGTTCATAGTTTTATTTCAGTTATTATTATTATTATTTTAAACTTATTGGATGTTTTTAAAATTATTAATTTTATTTACTTACTATGCCTAGGACTGAAAGATAGAATTATTATTATAATTAAAGCCTCTCTACGAATGTCATATTACATGTATGGGAGCGTTTTAAATGAATATTCTGAATACGTCTAGTTTTATTTAAAAACGTTATTGATGTTGTTTTATTCATTAGGTACGTACTTTGATATTTGTTATTAAGGTTCTTGATATCTCCTACTATTTACAGATAAGTCGACTGGGTATCTACACTTAACGGTTTCACACTGTATATATATTTCTTCAAGAAACGTTATGGAAACACTTTAGTTTTTTTTGGGTGAAACGGCGTAAAACATTATAGACGTTTGGGTGTGTTTTATGAGGTAACCAGCCATTAAGGAAACATTGGTTTTTCGAAGGGAACATGGTGTTCGAATCTTGTTTCACTCGACAGTAAATAAATTAAACAGACTGTGGGTATAATTTCGTTTACATAACGTAGCGGTGGCAACCTTTGACCTGGAGTGAGATGGCTGGTTATTTTATTGCAGGCGGTGATGGCATATCCATATTCATTTATTCATTATATCACATGGGTAATAATAAAAATTCTTAAAATAATATAACCTCCTGAGGCCTTTTTTGTGTACACAAAAATGTACTTTTTTATGATATATGATAAATGATAAATTATGATAAATGACGGGATGAACAAGTCGTGGGCCTGATGGTAAGCGACACGCCTGTCCATAACAGTTACAGTACCACTCAGAGGCAGTACTTCCCGGGACGAACTCTTTCACAAGGAGCTGTACTGCTACTAAGCTGTTCGTCCTGTCACTAAGGGCGCTTTCAAATTAGATGCTTATAAAAGTTCCTTATAAATGAAAAAAATGCTTATAAAGTTATAGAAGCACCTCTGCGGTGCTTCAGTTTTTTTTTTATAATATCAAGTAACGGGACGAACAAGTCGTGCGCCTGATGGTAAGCTACACGGTTGTCCTTAACAGTTGCAGTGCCACTCAGAGCTTTAAATCGCAAAGATCTGAGTGGCATTGCCATTGCGCCCGTTTGACAATTTTTTTATTTTTTTAAATTAAAGTAAAGAACATCGTACAGTGAAATTGCGAGGTGGAAGACTGGTGCCTAAACTAGGTTGGACCCGTACTATAGGTAAAGTCCCATGTGCCTGTAATTTCTTACCCTTCTAAACCGGAACGCAGTAATGTTGACATTTCGGCTTGGTGGCAGAAATTGGTAAGGTGGCAGTACTTCCCTGAACAAACTCTTTCACAAGGAGCATTACTAAGTTTCATACAATTGTTAGAAGCGCAGTTGCACTGCCGTGAAACGTGCGCGCCACTTATGAAGTTACATTAGGTGACATAAAAATTACTGAATCTCGACTGCAGCGCTTCTATAAGCGTCTAACTTGAAGACACCCTTAATATCATAAAAAAACTGCACAAACCTCGCTGTTTTTTACTTGTCACACTGAAGTAAAAAATCACTTTTTAGGACGTCGTTATTATCCGTATAAACGAATGGTTACAAAATGAGCCTCGTCGGTTTCATTTCTAAACCCCGAACAAAATTAACCGGAAACATGTTCTTGAGGGAGAACCTAAGTGGTTACTTTTATCGTTCTACATATTTCAGGGCCTCTAAATGTCAGTAATTTGCTCTATGGCTATTACGTAAAGTAGACTTATACGCTTGAATGTAACAATAATAACGGAGTAACCATTCTTAATCAAAACTAGATTAAAAATTTTAGAACGACATTTAGTCTACGAAGCAGAGTATAATTTATGACGAATGTCATTTATTTATTTGATTATAGACGAACAGCTTTCTCTGGTATGTTTACATTACACAGTCTTGAAATGTACATCGTTTTGTTTTCGGTTCAGTTCACTTTTTTCGCACTAATTCACACTTTCGTAGCCAGTTAATGACTTCAAAAACAAGCTCGACAATCAGTTGTCTCTACAGCAGGAACAGTTTCTTCCGGTAGCATATGCCAATATTTGCAGAATTTGTTCAACAGCAGAGTGATGCACCACTCTGTTGCTGAACTAAAAATTGTGTGCAGCAGGTGTTTTGGATGGAGCACGATCTAGTTTGAGATGGTGAGCACGTGATAGTTTGAAGTTTCTTTCCTTTTAAAGATGTTTTGTAAGTCTGGTAGATTTTACTGACAGATCTGTATTTTATAAGTACCGATGAGGTCACCAAGAAGACGACTTTCTTCAAGAGTAGTGAAGCGTTACACGCATAGTCTCTCCTCATAGGATCCTCTCGTCACCTCGGAGCATCACCTGCTAAAATCTCAACGGAAATAGTGATGGCTACGCTTCTCTAGGAGGTTGTTATTGAACATAAAGGATTACCATGAGTTTTTACTTTTTAAAACAACAATTTGGTTACTATTGTTATTATTATGATTTATTATTGTTGTTAGTTAAAACTAAATATACTAGAAACACATGGAACAAAATAGAAATACGTCTATAATTCGGAACTTTACAATAGCACTAATTTTGTATTAACACCCAAATTATTTAATAAATTGCCGGATGCCGTAATAGAATTAAATTGTAGACAATTTCAAATGACATTGCGTAATTTGTTACGTACTCTATGCTATTACAATTTTGACGTGTATTTTTTCAAAATCACTCGCGATACAGGGCTTCCCTAGCGCGGGGTTATGAGTGTATGCATGTGCGTCAGGCGTGCGTTAATTTGAATTTCAACATATTTTGATAAACTGGTTTAAGAGTTCAAGAACCAGGAAACGAACATGCAGTGGCCAAATATGGCTGCAAATGATATTCCAAATGTTAGCATTCAATAACCAGTTGCATTTTCTGGCTGTTATGTTGTGTCTCACTGCTGGGCCAAGGTCTACCCCAAAATCTTCCACAGCTCCCTGTCTTTGACGATTTCCTATCACTCCTTCTCAAACCCATCAGGATCGTCCCGCCAACGTCTTACCGCACCACTCCTCTCCTTTCCCACCTCGGGTACCCAAGGAGAGACGACCCTCGCCCGCTTCTCGGGTTGCATCCAGCTAACGTAGCCCGCTCAATTCCATTTGAACCTGGCTATTTTGCTCCCCACATCGGCAATACTAGTCATCGAAAGTCATCTGCGTTCTATCGCCCTCTGGCAGATCTTGAGTTTACACTTCTAGAACTCGGTCAGTAATCATATCAGTGCACCGTAGGTAAGATACACATATCGATGAATTGGCTCTTAAGTGAGATAGGAAGATCACCCTTAATTTATAGCTTTAATACAGCTGGTCCTTGTACAAATACAAGGACCAGACCAGAATATAAATTTATTAAAGTCATACGTAAGAAATAGAGTCCTTGATGTAAGCGCATCGACATTCTACTTAGTTCTGAGTAAATAAATCATCCACAAAAAAGAAATCTCCGATTTATTTTGTTCTCCATTCAATAAGACCAAATAAACCCTTTGTAGTGTAGTCTATGCATCCCACTGGCAGCTGTGCAAGGGTAAGGCGGTTCTTATAACGTTTAGTCCACCAACCTTTTTTCTAACAATCATGTTTAATCATATAATACAATGACCACAAGGAACGTAATGCGACCTTTCCTCGGCAACAAAAGCATTAGTCTAACCAGGCTTATCAGATATCCTTTTCCGGAACAAAATAATAAGCTAATTCCTAAGCCAATGGGATACGAAGGATTCGAGAGTTTCGCAGTGAGTAGCACAGACTGAAGTAATATATGTTTCTTTTGTTTTCTTACTGTTTTTACTACGTAGGTAAAAGATAATATATGCAGTACAACTATTTTTTAAATACATCTCGGCAATCTTCGTGTTTCGTCGGCTGTCGTCAGATTTTTGTCTTATTAGACAGCTAAACTTGAGATAAAAACAATGTTTGTAAAACTATTTACGAGGTGGGGTGTGTGTCTGGGCCAAAACCCTAGTAGGTACGCATAGTTACTATGATATTGACTTGCTTTTCATCTAGGTTTTATACTTCTCGGTTTTTATACCACATGAAAATATATTTACAAAGTTCTACCTTCTACTCCGAGACAAAGAAAAGTTCCCCGATATTAACTTCGTTCAGAGTACCTTGATACTTTGAGCTGAAGTCAGGTGCATTCTCGAGCGGCGTTCCTATGGCTGTGCGGATATTAAAAGTGCCAGAGTCCTTTGTAACACTATTACAATCCACATTGCAAGTTTATTAAGTTTCAGATACAGAAATTGAAGTTGTATTAACTTTTCATACTGCATATTAGCAGTACTTTTTAGTAGCAGTAGTGCTCCTTGAGAAAGGGTTCGTCCAGGGAAGTACTGCCACCTTATCTATTTCTGCCGCCAAGCAGTAACGTCAGCATTACTGTGTTCTAGTTTTGAAGGGTGAGCGTAAGGAGTTTAGTGAAATTACAGGGACATGGGACTTGTCAACTTATGTCTCAAGGTGACGGGCGCAGTGGCAGTGTCCCTCAGATTTTTGCGAGTTAAAGCTCTGAGGACACTGCAACTGTTATGGACAGACGTGTAACTTACCATCAGATGCACGACTTGTTCGTCCCGTCACTTGATATTATAAAAAAAATATTATTGCGTGCAAGTAGTAAGTAAGCTCTTTAAAATCTTCGATATGAAATTCCATTTGCCAAATTGCTGGCAAAATTGAAATAAAGTATGTTAACACATCTGTAATCGGTACCTGTGTCTGTTTGAAGAACAAGCGGTAATTTTAAATTCATAATACCTATATATACCAAAATACATAAATGTTTATTGCCACGTCTTATATTTGAAATAAAATTAATTCAAATCCATTTCCTGTAACATTTCAAGAAGTACAATAGCGCCAATGTAGTACCAAATGTGCGAAATATAAAGAACGATGGACACAAAACCCTTCCTTGAGGGAGACCCCAGAGCTGTATCAGGTACTTAAAATTTGGTACAATACAAATATAGTGACTTGTTTACAACGCTATAGACAAAGTTTACTCAACAGTATTCATAGCTTCCAAAAATATATTTGCAAATAGCTGATTCCGCCCTTCAAAACGTCCAACTCAAAATTACCTATTTGTAGTTTAGTCGATGTTTGCAAACTTCGATCTGAAACGCCCGTTGGGTCAATTTAATTTACATACAACAGACATTTTGACCTTTACTTAGTGCTCAGGGATATTTTGACCTGAATCACAGAGGCAGTTTCACGTGGCATTTAAAAATAGGCGACAATTGTGTTCTTTGCCTTTTGCAATTGTTGGAAATAAAACAATATATTTTCTAGTCAATTTTTTTTGTGATCCAAAGTAACAGGATGATCAAGTCGTGCGCTTGATGGTAAGCGACACACCGGCCCATAACAATTACAGTGCCACTCAGAGAAATTTTAATGGAAGTGCCAATGCGCCTATCACCTTGAGATATAAGTTGACAACTCCCGTATGCCTGTAATTTCACTAGCTTACTTTTAAACAGGAATACAGTAATGCTCACAAACATTACTGTTTGGCGGCAGAAATAGATAAAGTGGAAATACTTGCCTGGATGAACTCTTTCACAAGGAGGTCTATTGCTGCTAAACATTGCTTATATTTATTTTTCAAACAAACCCACGGACTTATAAACGGAAAGAAGACTAAGTATATATAAAGCGAAGTATTTGTACCCGCGTCAAAGAACATATAGCTGATGTCAAACACCGTCGCGTAAACAAGTCTGCAGTCTGCGAGCAAGTCATGGATAAACCTACACATTAATTGAAGTTTGACAAACCCCGGGTCCTTGCAAAAGAAGTCCGTTATCTACCCAGGATGCGAGAGGCCATTGAAATTAAAAAACATCCTAATTTCAACAGGGTAGATGGTTTCTCCGTACCACCAGTTTGGGATCCAGTATTTCCTCTAATGAAAAATCCCAAACAGACATAAGACTGCAGTACTAATTAATATGTTTTAGTTTATTCTAATTTCTATTAATAATTAATCATAAATTAAAGTTAATAAAAATTCATTCAATAAAATAATTTGTAAAACTTA
>NW_020654810.1:5384678-5405916 GCF_003589595.1 Hyposmocoma kahamanoa | reverse complement strand
GGCACTACGATGCATGCCATATCGATGCCTTACTGTCTCAAACTCGTATTTTATAAAGAGTGATTATTCAGGACTTGGTAAAACTTCGTTTTTATTTTAAATTTCTTATCAAGGGTGTTAATTTGGATGCATTACTTTAAGAATAGGTAAAAGCCAGTTTGTGAATATGAAGGAAATATGATGTGACATCACCCTGCAACATTTGTATAAACAATCCATTAGTTGCATTTCAGTAGCTTTGTCTTTTAAGATACGAGTTTGGGAAAGTAAGGCGAATGTCGTTTATCACATTAATCTTGCCAACTTCTATTTCACAAACCCACCAATTCAGTTGTTTTTATGTTTTTACGTTTGAATTTCAAAACATTCGTCAAACTGAAAAGTTTTTCAACATCAGCTGCTTTATAATTTAAAAAAAGAAATAGTCAAATATATTATTCTATCTACTGTTTGGAACTCCACACAACCAGTTTAAGTGAATTTTCTAATAAGCTGGCCACACCAGTCACTTAAAAAATGGCGCCTGCCTTGTGTTTGGCATTGTGTGCGTCGTTGTATCAACACAAGTGACAAAAAGACATAGACAATACGTTTTTTTCTTGGAAAGAAAAGGTATAAAGTGTAATATACATATATATTTGTATGTGGGTGTGAAATTAGGTTTAGTCTGCTTCCCATTTATAAGTGTTCAAAACAACAACGTCTCGGGCCCTTTGCAGGTCCTATATTCACGGCTGACTAAAATGGTAAAGTCAACAACAATATATGTCTAATATTTATGCAAATCACTCTACTTTTTTTACCAATGTCATAAGTGGCGAGGCCGTAGGCCCGAGGTCTAGTGGAGGGCGAAGCCCGAAGCGTCCGCACGCCACCGTACGTAGTTAGTATACGCAGGCCCTATTACGAATACACGATCTTACAATTATTAAAAATGTAAGACATACTTCCCGATGTAGTGAAAATGAGACAATTGCTTATAGCGTTGTTGTATCTCGACCGTCTCTGTAGCCGCCAGACCCAAGTAGAAGATGTAGAGGATCTCGCTCGAAGCGCTCGTAGAATTAAAAACGATTTAAGTTGACTGTAATATATTGGCAATAGGTTGCTGGTCTACAGGATTAGTGCCATTAATCGCTAAAAAGTGGTGGTTTCTTATGGAAGTCCAATTCAAAAGTGAACGTCCTTTTTGAGTTCATACAAAGAGTTCGTTAAATTGTGGTAGGGATGAAATAACATGTATGTAATGTTAGTTGATTGGTTCAAAACAGAACCTACGGCCTACGTAATGTGTCCTTGAGGAGAGTTCAGTTACTGCTTTGAAAGTTATATAAAATTTTATTACAAAAATTCTGTTGCATTCGCAACAGTCTCTCTGTTAGATTTTTTTTTCTTAGGAAGTATTTTAGAGGAAAAAATGCCAGATAATCATATCAAAGAATTTCCTGTACTATAAATACCAAAATAACAATAACTCTCAGTACAATACCCAGAATATCCAGACAGAACCAATTTAGAAATGTTCGTTTCCGAAAATGGCCCAAATCGGGAATCGAACTCGGAAGCTCCTCATCAAGCGCCGATAATACTAACCGCTGTGCCACCGAAGAGCCTAAGCACACCCGGTAATCTAAATCCGACCACGTACCGCAAGGACTCGTTCTGAAATATAGTAACAAAAGTAATAAATTTAAATACCTGATTTTTAATTTACCAAAGAACATACCATTTCAGGCAACAATTTCAACAATAACATAAATTTTTACTTAATTTTTATCAATGAAAAGGAAATTGGAAATGATATAAAACATATTTTTCATTTTCAAAAGATGCCAGCTTTACGATGACATAACAGTAATAGCGATACTTATCGGAAATGTAACTATATTATTCGAATCTAAATCGCGTAAATATGTTTATTCAAGCAAACCAACCTTTCGGGCTTTTTAGAAGTCCCGTGGTCACGGTCATCATAATGTAGCAAGAATGTGTAGCAATTGCGGAAACTTAAAAACTCGATAAATAGTTGCCTTTGTAGCTTCTTTTATAAAAAAAATATTATTTCATATTTTTATAATAATATTAGGGTGCGTGCAGATCTGGCGAACACGTTGCAAATGCGCCTGTTCGTAATGCAGCGCGTTCTTTGCGTATGCGTCAGATCTGTACACACCCATATGATATAATTTGGCTGTGAAAATAAAATGTTTTGGTAACCTAGTGAAAGAACGGTTGCTTCTCTAATATCATAATTGCATTTTTTTTTGACGCGTGCACCAAAACAAATGCAACGCGTCACGCGTGCGCGCAAGTAACACATTAACGCCTTTGCGCGGAAGACAGATTTCTACACCGTGTACGCAGTCAACGCAAGCAAGCGAAAAACGCAAGTGAAAGATTGGTGAACCCGGCCGGCAGAACAACGCGTTTAGGAAGGTAATGGCAGTCCTGCAACTCGTCTGGAATGTATATGGTAGAGCGCACATTAATATATGTAAGGCGCGCACAGACAGCTACAACATTCTCGTAATGCTCCTAAACCGATTCAAAAGTTCTTTTGTTTATGGTATCCGATAAAAAGGGTCGTAGGTGTAATTTAAATGTAATGTTGTTAACGTTAGACGAGGGTAGCAATTAAACCGCTTGTTATCAGACTAGCTATATTCCAGAAGAAAAAGAGAAACTCTTTGGTATGCACAGCTATTTTATAAAAAAATGTGACGCCCTCTAAACAGTCCTATTATGAACAAACAACATAATAGCACTATCTAACATGCATGGCACGAAGCATGACCGTAGATCTATTGATTGCTTAACTAACGCCAATACGATATCGATCATGCCTGTACTGTAGCAGTACAGGCATGATTCGCCAGATGTCGCTAATTCAAATGAATACTATTATAGTGCTTGAGTTTTACAAACAACATCATTTCTTTTTTCCGATTAATTAAAGACAAAAAACCAAAAATGGCTTGAATAATAATATCAATAAAGTTAAAGAAATGCTACGAAAAATGTTACGAATAACAAAATTTCTGCCACATAAGCACTTATTAACAATTGCAAAATCGGTATTTTTTTTTATATTATCAAGTAACGGGACGGACAAGTCGTGCGCCTGATACACGCCTGTCCATAACAGTTGCACTGCCACTTAGAGCTTAAAACCGCAAAGATCTTTTGGGCACTGCCACCGCGTCTCACCCTGAGACATAATTTGATAAGTCCCATGTGCCTGTAACTTCACCAGCACCTTAAAAACCGGAACATAGTAATGCTTACATCGCTGCTTGGCGGCAGAAATAGAAAAGGCAGTACTTCTCTGGACGAACTCTTTCACAATGAGCTCTACTGCTACTAAATTTCAAAAGGTAATTCCGAACCCAGAAGTTAACAGTACACCGGTTGACCTTTAGACCGTTTATAAATCTAAGGTCTACAGACAATTAAATGAATTTTATTTGCCACCATGGTTTAGTTTGTTGTGGTGATAATTCTCGACCCTAATGTTTAGGGCATTATAATTCCTGGAAACCGCAATTAATATGTCAGCGCTTTCGATTAATGTTAGTGGTAACATGCCATTCTATATGTCAGAAAAGCTATTTGGATGACTATGGGTGTTTTACCACCTACAACGTCACCTTCCAAGAATGTTATGAACCTTTGTAAAACAATTAATAAAAGTCCATACTTCGAATCCAACTTCGATGAAAATATAATGTCAAATAATGAACAACCAATCGATAAAACTCAATCCGCTTTAGTACTCCCGCATATGAACTTCGATATAGAAAAGTAGGATGCAAATATTTCCACAAACTTGTATTTCTCTTTTTACCGAATTCGTTTGTAAATTCTATTTTGCGACTTCCGTACATTGAAATGACAAGTTGGCGGATGCTAATTAGTTTTTTAAAAGCGAAACATTTCTCAAAACTCGTAATGTCGATTTGTTTTTCAGTTTGAAAAAGACCTTGTTTGTTAAAGTATTCTGGGTAAAAAAATATACACGAGTATTTACTGTGTAAAAATTATTTTTCAGAACGTATTTTTCTTGAAACGGTTTTTTGTCCTAAATCAGCTACACCCAGCGTATAGTGAACGGCGATAAACGTGATGGCTTGAACAAACAACGTTGTATCAAGGTTTCTTTGTTCTATACACTTCTTGATGCTTACTCACGCGTGAGTTTTGTACGAGAAACCTTCTTGTGTTTTAGAGCGATGACACACGGGCGTCGCGACGCTATGATTTCAACGCACTGAGTGCCACATGTGTGAGTGATGCGGTGTCACAACGTAAAGCTGGGTACACTCTAGCGAGCTGTAACCGTAAACATTGCATGTTATGTTATCAAAAATCACAGTGTGTAAATAGTTCACGAGTTGACTGCGAGCGGAACGGGTGCAGTTCGTAGTGACCCGATGATAACCAGGTACTCATTTTAGCGAGGGAAAAGTAGAACCTCGTACTGAGTCTGTCACGTTACAGATACAGCTCGCCTTGAAGCCGCAGCTCAGCACTCCTCCCCGCTTCGTCTCCTGGATTCTTCTCAGATACGCACGCGTTCCGTGTGACTTATAAATCTAACTTATATGAATTCCAACGCAGTATTAACGCTCGACGATCGCAATGTCGACGCAACACATCGTGTGATATAGCTCTTAACCGTCTGTCCATTTCAAGTTGTATCGAAAGTCAATAAAAAATTGCGAATAATTGGCACTATAGTATCCCAAATTACTGTTAGAGCCTTTCGTAACATTCTTGCTAATAATAGTACAGTGAATTATAATAATAACGCACATACTCACAGCCCGCCACTAAGGAAACCCTGTACCGCGCGTGTCATGGACACATATATACACAACTACAATTTACACCCAAATGTAGGCTATACAAATATTTCTCTCGGCCCGTGAATCTAACCCGATGCCTCTGCGTGGCTATTTAACAAAATTATATATACGACAGAATAAATATGTATCACAATTTTTCAATTTTAAATATAATTTAAGGCTCAACTCACACTGGCGCAGTGTCGAAGCGTCGCGTCGCGTCTTGTTTTGAAAATACAACGCCTAGCGACGCGCGACGACGCACGCATTAATGCGCCCGGATCACAGTGTCGTCGGCGTCTGATGCTTCACTGCGGAAAATAGAGATGAATATGCTATAGGCGAAAAACATGACGCGTCGCGACGCTTCGACTCTGCGCCAGTGTGAGTTGAGCCTAAGAGATAATATTGTCATCAATATAAACAATAATAAAGGACAAGGGGCCGAAGCGCACGCGTTTCGATTCACAGCACCATGTGTCATATCGCTCTGATTATGTACTACTACAACGCAGCGCTCATGCGTAAAAACGCCGACGCAACGCATCACGTGGCATTGCTCTTACTTATGCGCTTAGCTTTTGTTTTTACACGTATTTAGGTATATCTTATACCACCACTCTTTGTGTGTACAATAGATTAACCTCAAACGTCAAAGTCGCAACCTAGCTAAGGGCAACAAGGCAATTATATCGCGAAGTCGTAATAAAAATGTCGCCTTATCGTTGCAATGTTATTATGGTCGATTGTTAGCTTAGAGCTAACGTTGAAATATTGCTGTCGTAATATGGCCCTTCCAGATATGAGGAAAAAGGTAAAGCGACGACATGCTTCGTTGTGTTACCAAAACGTTTCTGTGTACATAAATTACCTTATATTGAATCAAACACTCGTTTTATTCAGATATTCCAAAACAAAAATTGTTATACACTAACATTTGTAATAAAGAAAAAGGTTGTAAAAAAGGGCTTGACCAACCGAGCCCACCGAGTCCTGACCACCTCATTACAACCTTCGCATATAATTTAAACCGTTAGGCCACAGAGACCGTCATAATATGGTCGTCATTTCCAATTAGACATGATAACAATGTTCATTTGAAGCATTGATCATATGAATAAAGAATCATATATACTAGAACATTTAACTTGAATAATCTCAAAACATAGTACTATAAAAACCGACCTCAAAAGTCATAGTCAATACAGCAGAATTGAGAACCTTCACCTTCTTTTTGAAGTGGGTTAAAAAGGAATGCCTTCGATCATCGACCTTGGGTTTCGATTAAACATTCTGATAAAATATGTGGCCGTTGGTTCATGTGAACGTTGTGGTTGTATTAATCAACCTTTTTTAGCTTTCCTTTAAGTCTATTCATGTTTTTTTATATATTTTTTTTTCGTAATTTCTGTTTTCTTTGTCAGTCGGTGTAATAACTTAAAACTCTTATTATTGGTTGGTATTTACATTTTCATAATTAGTAGTTAATAAAATTATTTAGTTAGAAAAGTGAGTTGTAGAGAGAAAAAAAAAAAGATGTCGTACACGCATTTTTCGAGCTCTATTATTTAGTAGGTTTTTTTGTCTTCAAAGAGAAGTGGGTACACAGTGTATAAAGTTTACTGAAATAAGTTCTACGTTGCTGTATTTTTAATACACTTATGGTCAGTGGCTCCACCATGAGATTACAATGACAGTTATCGCTAGGGACTGCGTAAAATGATTGTATACAACATGTTGTTTTTTCTTGTGACCGCTAGGAGCGCTGGTATAATTTGCCATACAACATTGTGAAGTGATCGCTAGCGACAACTGTCACAGTAAACTCGTGGTAGAAGCACATATCGCCTAAATTCTTAAGAGTCCATATTACTGCGGCTCGAATTCAAACTGTTCCCGTACTAATACGTTTCATTCTGCTTGGGTCGAGCGGTAGGGACACGGGCTTTATTTCAGATTTTTTTTACAAACGATGTTAAAGCTACATATTATATATTATACGTGTTCTGTTTAGTTCAGTTGATATAAAAGAATCATTGGTATATGTAAAGTACTTTGAATACGACGGCTTTCTTGTAAAATTTCACGGTAAGTTTGTGTTGTTGTTATTTCTATCGTGAAAATTTTGAGGAATCCTGTTTTCACATTATATAGTATTTAGTATATATAGACTACATTTTAACTACATATTGTTTCACTTTAACACTTTCACTGTTATGCAGAATCACCCAAAGCCATTGGAGGTTGTATAGAGTCTTACAAGTATTTTTATTTTTAAAAGACAAATGTTTAAATGTCGGGAATTAATTTATCCGCGTTGTTAGACGCGCTTCAAAGCCACCGCAGCTATGATACCATTTCAGTTTAATGATCTGAAAAAAAAATCTAATTATAAATATTCCAGGTCATGTCTTGTCCCCTGTTCTTCCATACCATACCCAAAAGGGATTAAAATAAAACAGTACGAGTAGTCATATCAGAGAGCGTGGCTGTTTTTCACCGAAAGAAAATTCTTATTCTGATTTCCCCTGACAGTTTGGATACATCAATATGGTAGTCAAATAACGATGTCTGTGAATAACGATATCTGTATATTAATGTTTTCCGTTTTTTTTGTAAATCGAAATATCAGTAAACATAATCCAAAAACTACATTAAAAAGGGAATCAGTGTCCATAAATTTGTATGGCAAAGGACCTTAAATACACAATTGGAATTTAGATTTATTTACAAAAATTACTTTAGAATGCTGAAAATCACGCAATAGTAAAAGACTTTAAGTCCTATCGTCGTTTGTTTTTTATTTAACGTGCTTTATTTGACCTTAAGATTGATTGTAAATACCTAATAAAGTGCCTCATTCTCTTTAAAATACTCAGTAAAAATTAAGGGACAGTTGCTTCAGCTGTCTCAAGCACTAGTCCCGTCGTGTGTGGAGTACTGCTGCCACCTTTGGAAAGACACTGCTACGTACCAACTGGCCACCTTGGATTCAATTGTCAAGCGTGGCAAGAGGCTTATAGACTCGGAATTAGTAGAGGCGAAGCTGCAGAGCATTGAACACCGCCGTAAAGTTACCTGCTTATCGGTATTTTACAGGGTATATCACGGATAGTGTGCGATGGAATTACACGATTTCTGCATCATCATCGGGGACTAGACGTAGGCTTGAGTACCAGCCGTATGTTGTGGATATCCCAAAGATTCGCACGAAGCGTTACGCTTCCACATTTATATAGCGAACGGCTATGAAACGTGTTCCCTGAACATTATAACTTGGACCTTTTCAAGGCGAGAGTGAATAGGCATTATTTAGGTGTGCATGCTCCATCGTCGACCTCATCGTCACTTTCCATCAGGTGAGATGGAGGTCAAATGCAAATGCGCATTTGTATAAAAAAAATACTATTTGGCTCTTAAAGTTCTTACCTCTCACAGAAATTATTGCACGCTGTACTCTTAGAAGTAAAACCAACGATGTTCTTCTTCTTCTTTTAAATGTTATGGCCCCATCGAAATAATCAATGATTTTGCCAATGTCAAGTAAAAATAGCTATGTACGGTAGTTTAGTATTATTATAAAAATTATACAAAAAAATGGCGATTTCGCCAATGTCCTGTCTCTGGTTAAAAAAATCCAAACATTTTACGAGTGACATGACACAGAACATCTATCAGTGTATACCGTGGGTGCCAAATTGACATTTTTATACCTTAAAAACTTAGGAATGATGATCATGCCACATAGTATTAAATGGAACTGAAGTCTGATAAAATGTACCATATTATGTTGTTTTACATAATGAAAACATCTGCTTTTTTTGAATAGAAATTGAATAAAAATTACGGTATTAATTTTTTCTTCTTTCATAAGTAAATAAGGAATAATGAATAATAAATTCCCGTACACTTTGGAAAAATATGAAGCGTAATGTAATTGATTTCAATAAAAAACATGTAGAGCTTCCAGCGAGCTTGTGTGACCCCAATCTAGTGAAGAGCCATTTTCTGTCCTTGGCCGGTAATGATTGCGTTCCCATTTCTAAATTGACATTTTGCAATTGAGCAGCAAACATTCTTCCACTGAGCAGCCACCGCACCTAACTAAAGTTACAGCTGTTTTACAGATTTATGGCATAGCGACATCACGGTGCAGCGTTTTAGCAAATTAATTAAGTCTCAAGTTGTCCGGGGAGACGGAAACAAGACGGATTGCCTTTGGTGGCGTGTCCTTGAGACGCCTTTACACTGTGTCTGATATAACTTATATTTTAATCTGTGTGTACTACAAAATGAACTTGTCGATTTACTACTACAAGCAGATGTATAAAGTTTCTTTTTTATGATACCATGAAACAGGACAAACAAGTTGTGCGCCTGATGGTAAGCGACACGCCTACCCATAACAGTTACAGTGCCACTTAGAACTTTAAATAGCAAAAATTTATGGGCGCTGCCGCTACGCCCGTCTCTCTAAGGTATTATTTTTTATGATATTAAGTAACAGGACGAACAAGTCGTGCGCCTGGTGGTAAGCGTCACGCCTGTCCATAACAGATGCAGTGCCGCTCTAAGGACACTGCCACTGCGCCCGTCACACTGAAACAGAAGTAAAAACTCCCATGTGCCTGTAATTAGCACCCTCACCCTTCAAATCCGGAACACAGTAATGTTGACATTATTGCTTGGCGGCAGAAATAGGTAAGGTGGCAGTACTTCCCTGGACGAACTCTTTCACAAGGAGCTCTATTGTTAGTAAAATTACTACTACAAAATTCTCATATGCCACGGTAAGTTTAGGCTCGAATTTTCTGAACAAATTTTGTCTAAAGCTAGACGCCATTTTCGCAATATTGTTTTTTGTCTTCTCGTATACAACGATCTTTCCGGTCTCGTCTTCTGAAATAGTACTTAGCACGGTAGGTTTATTTGAAACCTTAAAAATGTTTCCCATCGATTAAGTCCATACATTTTTTGTTTGCGCGTTATAATAAATAATTACATTCTAATCAAGACTAGGTTTTATAACAAGCTTTTAAACATAATATTTTTATCCCGACATTAACCCGTGACAACGTCTAGTGCAACTTGGCCAAAAAGAGTTAAATCGTTTTTCTTATTGTACTAAATCACGAGACGAACAAGTCGTGCGCCTATTGGTAAATAACACACCTGTCCATAACAATTACATTTCTACTCAGAGCCTTAAATCTTGGATCTTTGTGATTCAAACTGCCACACACACATTACTGCTTGGTGGCAGATATAGGTAAGGTGACAGTACTTCCCTGGAGACACTCTTTCATAAGAAGCTGTACTGCTACTCAATTTATCAAGTTTAACCCGGTATGTAAGATTAGTAAGCTTTCAAAGGTTAAAATCAAATACTTACAATTATTCCCTTACTTTGGAAAGGAAGTGAAGATGCTAACATACCTCCGTTCTCAGTATTTCTGCAGAAAAGCTTCGCGAACAGAGCACTAAGCTCTCTCAACTTGCAACGTGCCACTTTGCACCTAGCAGCGACAAAAATTGAAAACAAAAGACTAAAGAATCGATCTCAACTATCCATTGAGAGTCAGTGCAGTGTGTTGTTCAGGCATCGCGATTGAAAAGGGCACTTAGCTCCGTATTTGTATGTCCTCGGGGGATAAAGTCTCTATTTTAGCTCCCAACTTTCAATTTTTGAGTTCAATTTAATCGTTCGTGTGCTAGGATTCTACATAGATTTAGTAAGTAGTAGTTTTATTATACAGTATGACGTCTTACAATATTATATATTAGAACATGGCGTCGAGTTCAGGGAATTAGTACCCGACGTAGTAAACTAGCAGCGTGCGTTAAGAACACAGAATTTCTGATTTCGCGTGTGCCGTATAAAATGTATCAGCGAGGCCTTGCTTCGAACAATAAGGCATAAATTTCCACCACGTCGATATCACCAGGCTACAGAAGGATATTAATTCCCTAAAGTCAAGCCTGGCCAAGTTGCAGTGTAGATTGGAGGCTTCAGAAAACACCATAAGTGAGTTGCGTGCCCAAGTTGCGTTATTAAGCAACGCTGCTTCTTTATGTAGGTCACCAGTAGCTTCTAATGTATGTTTACATCGCGTCACGTATTACGCGTCGTGTGACGCATAATGCATCCATCAGCAGTGTCGAGTCGACACAAATGGTTGCATTACCGATCGCTGCTGCCATTGCGCGTGATTGGTCGCGCCCTACTGCCCGCCCCTCCGCCACGGCGGAAACGTCACAAGTGTCAGCCGTGTCAGTCGTTTATACGTACGTTTACACGTTATACGTTTATACGTTGCTGTAACCGCTTCTACCAGCCGACCCGCCACTTCGAAACTCAAGCGGCGGCAATCAGCTAAGAGCAAAAGCAACAAACGTGTGCCTGTCTCTAAAGTTGCAAAACCACAGAGGCAGACAGGATCAGTGTGTCGAGCGGTTGGAGTCCCGCCACAACGTGAATTTAATTCGTTTGTGGTGAGAGTGCCGACCGAACATCTGTCGATTTTTATGAAGGAGGAGTTTTGGCCGAAGGGTGTCGTATATCGACGTTTTAGCGGCCGGGTGCCTGTCACCAGATTGCGCCACACGTCGCCGACAAGTGCAATTCGTTTAGAGTGGTTATTTACTTTATTATATTGTATGTATGTTAGTCCTTAAGGTATATGTTACATGAGCCATGTGGCCAGAAATAAACTACTAAATAAAATAAATATAATAATCTCAGTACAGAGTACTAAAAAAACCGACCTCAAAAGTACGTGGAATTACGTCTATTTGCTAAGTTTTATTGAAATATCCCCTAGTTCGCCACTATACAGGACATGACACTGGAGATAATAAAAATCGGTTCTCACTACTCAAAGTATATTGAGATAAAAATGCCTTGAATTGGAGAAATAGCAAAATCAACCATTAAAGCATTTGCTTCAAAATTAAAATTAGGTGCTATTTATAAAAATGAATCTTCATGCGTGAACAGCCACCCTTCGAGGTGGATGATTTTCTTCAAAATGAAATGGGGCCACTATGGAAGTACCCCCTTTCCAACAAAAAAAGAATCATGAAAATCGGTTCACTAATACCGGAGTTATCACGTAACACACATACAAAAAAAAAGAACACACAGTCTAATTGAGAATCTCCTCCTTTTATGAAGTCGATTAAAAAAAAATATTCTACCATACATATTAGTCGACAATTTTTATACTTAAACAGAAGTGTTATAAAAATTCACATGCAATTTATTTCATGTATTTCGTATTATTTATATGACTTTCATAACTTCACTTGTGACTTTATTATACAAAAAAAACCGACCTCAAAAGTACGTGGAATTACGTCTATTTGCTAAGTTTCATTGAAATATCCCCTAGTTCGCCACTATACAGGTCTTGATACTGGAGATAATAAAAACAGGTTCTACGACACTACTCAAAGTATATCGAGGGAAAAACGCCTTGAATTGATGAAATAGCAAAATCAACTAAATAATTGCTAAAAGTAATTGCTCCTAAATTAAAGTTAGGCGCTATTTATAAAAATGAATCTTCATGCTTGAACAGCCACCCTTTGAGGTGGATGATTTTCTTCAAAATGAAATGGGACCACTATGGAATTACCCCCTTTCCAACAAAAAAAAATCATGAAAATCGGTTCACAAATCGGTATTTATCTATTTATTTATCGGTTTATGTATTTATTTATCGGTATTTATATGTATGTTACGCGATAACTCCGGTGAGTTATCGCGTAACATACATACAAAAAAAAAAAGAACATACAGTCGAATTGAGAACCTCCTCCTTTTTTGGAGTCGGTTAAAAATACCAACATGCCTGTTTCCAACTAGATAATTTCGCGATGCATTCGCGTTGTATAGCGTTGGTCGCTCCATCGCCTTTCATTATTATGCGATTTCGTGCATCCATCCACGGAGCGCGTGCACACATACAAACCGCGCTGTATGAATTTACCACACTTGTCTTTCAAATAAGTAATTATATCACACCGATTGACACGGCCGCGACTTTGAAAAGTAGCTGCTGCGATTGCGCTCGATCGCGACTAGTGACTTAGTGAAAATGGCACTTATGTTATGGTGTTAACGTTCGGTGATGATTTTGTATAGATGCTTGGTTGGATAGTATTTCTTTGTTTGGATTCTTTGTGTGTTTTTTTATGTACTGTTTTTGTCATGGCCATCCCATGTTTTTTTTTATAATAACAAATGAAAAGACGAACAAGTCGGGCGCCTGGTAGTCAGCTACATGCTTATCCATAACAGTCACAGTGTCTGCGGGGCACTGCCACTGCACCCGTCACCCTGAGATATAAATTGACAAGTCCCATGTACCTGTAATTTTACGAGCACACTTACCTTTCAAAACCGGAACACAGTAATGCTCAGATTACCGCTTGGCGGCAGAATTGGACAGTACTTTCCTGGACGAACACTTTCACAAGGAGCTGTAACACTACGTATAAAGAAACTTTATTCAAGCCCTTTGACACTTAATACCTTTAACGTGGCTATTTTTAAGGATATCCCCAATCTGATCGAGGTATATACTTTGAGGTACATTTCTGCCCACGTTTCCATCCCTATTTGCTCTGGAAATTTGTGCTGTTAATCTGCTAACATCCATCCTTTCTACATGACTAAATCATTACGTTCCCTTTTGTAGCCTGGTCACTGAATCATCTTTCACGCCACAACGCTTTCTTTCTCGGTATACTGTTGTAACTAGGTTTCATAAATAGTTCCATTTTACGTACGTTTATATATATAGCAAAAAGCGAAAAAGAAATTAAAAATATTGCCATTTTGCTCGCCGACAACCAGACAACCGTGACAAACTGGTTGTCGTGGGTAATGTGGAGGGAAAGAGACTCCGCGGTCAATTACCTAACCGATGGAGTGACGAAGTGACCGCCCTCACTGGTTTTCCTATAACAACTGCCCTGAGAGAGGCTGATCTGGTTCTGTAACTAGAAGGAACAAAATCGTCCATAAAGTCTTGAAAACCTTCAGAAATACGACTTCAGCAATGAAGATAAGGGCTAACAAGAAGATAAATATATAAAGAGTGTATAACATTTTCAATTAATTACTTATCGTCACCTTCCAGTGAAAACCTTGCATATGCGTTTTCAAAAAGTTCGTTATTACTTATTTTTACTGAAGAAAATCTCATAAACTTCTTTCTCAAATATAATTATTAAAGTAATATAGTATCTGAAAGAGGTATAATTTACCTAATTAAAATACTAACTACAAACATTATCGCGTTTACTATATTTGACACCACTTTTTTATCTTCGTCCTGAATAATTACTTAGAAATCACATAAACAAAATGAAAACTTAGTGTGCTTAGTTTTCACTCCAAGATGACGTTATACATTTTAGCACTCTATGGTACATTGCAAGGGCTAATTATCTGGGCGCCCAAAACCTATGTCACGAGTGGGCGTTATTACGCGTGCTGAATTACAACCGCATTTTTAACTAGATTTTCACCTGGCCCGGCGACACTTAAATCAACGTTTACTAAATTTTATTATTGTAAAGTTGGTCAAGCTAAAGTATTTTTATCACACGAAAGTCAACAATACAAACTACATGAATATATTATGTATGTGTTATAAGAGTTTGGCAATTCAATTCAAATGAAAAACGCCTCGCGATTCATGTAATCCTACGTCTCGGTCACAATATATCCTTTATTCCACCAAAAAAAATATACAAAGAAATATAAAGAAAATATAGAGAAGGTGAGCAAATACTTGTATCTTAAGAAAATAAAATCTCTCTTTCTTCCAGCCAACCCAAGCCAAGCCAGTGAGAAGAAAGGTCATCATATATGTGAAGCTATATAAAGCGTGAAAAAGACATCGACTCTTTGAATTTTAATTTTAACCTGAAAAGATGCACAATGTAGCCTTATTCCACAACAAATGAAATTTTTCATCTCTTCTTTAAAATTACTTTTAAGCAGAGTTGTTAGAAAAACGACGATAACCAGTTGTCTTTCCAAAGTCATATGTTGTTATGACTAAATATTTTTTTGTTAACATTTACAGGTAAGGTAGAATTAAAGCTTAAATACTAGAAATCAAAACTAGGATTAAATTATATGAATAAAGTTGGGTCCCCGCGGCAAGGTGCCCAAGATGCTGGCATCGTTCCCCCTTTGTATTGCTATGTTAATACGTTGGGCGAGGTATCTGCCGACCCTTGGGTTTCCTAGGCGTCTATATTTTTGGATAAAATAAAAACAAGAACAACAATAAAATGACAATCACGATATTCAAATGAAGCTTGTTTGTTATAATGGCAGTAGAGCTCCATATGAAAGAGTATCAATTTCCGCCGCCAAGCAGTAATGTTAGCGTTACTGTTTTCCGGTTTTGAAGGTTAAGGGTGCTAGTGAAATTACAGGCACATGGGACTTGTCAACTTATGTCTCAGGATGATGGGCGCAGTGGCAGTGCCCCTCAGATCTTTGTGATTTAAAGCTCTTAGTGGCACTGCAACTGTTATAAATAGGCGTGTCGCTTACAACCAGGCGTCCCATTGCTGTAATAAATAATAATAATAAGGGAAGTTAATACAATGTGAAGACTTAGGTAACATTATATAAACAGATTCAGTGTAAAAGAGGATTGTGTGTCAGGACAATTACGCGAAGCGTATTGTAACGAGAAGCAATTATGTTACATCGTATACATTGTGACCGAGACGTAGGAGGCGTTTTTCATTTGAATTGAATTGCCAAATTCTTGTTTCGTGACCTAAACCGGCTGGTTTAGGGTGGAGTCACACAATCTCACGCAACTCAAATGTAGACGCAGTTTGTAGTTACAGTTGGTGCGACTGCATCGCTCTACCAACTAGCAAAAGAACACACAAAAAATTACAATCGCAATGAGAATCCCCTTTTTTGAAGTCATTAGGTGCCTTACACCACCAAAACCATTTACAATCCATTACCACTCAATTTACACCTTTCTGAACTATACTAAAACAAAACAACCCTAAAAAATAAATGTTTTCTGCCGACACGTGCATAAATCACAGAGGCGAAATAGGTAGCGGGTGAAAATTGCCTCGCAGACACACGAGGCTGTTCAAAAACCGCGCATGTAATACGTTACTAGAGATGCTACTGTTTACGAAATTTGATTCTTAACGATGTAATTATAAAGACCTCAGACTCTACAGTTTGTATTGCCCGGAAGATCCGCCTTAGTTCGATTACCAATTGGATGATGAACTAATCTAAATTTGTGTGACGTCACGGACATTAAAAGTTAATTTTGGACTTACTTTAGTATGTACGGATTTAGTTACTATTCAATTGTTTTTTTTTTATTATAACAAGGTATTTTGAATGACACAAGGTTTTCTAATATACAACTATTTTTTAAATCATTATTTTTGTTGTTGTTGTTGTTGTTGTTATTATTTGTTCTTCATCTCACTAGATGGAAAGTGCGATGAGGTCGACTATGGAGCATGCACACCTAAATAATGCTTATTTACTCTCGCCTTGAAAAGGTCCAAGTTATAACGTTCAGGGAACAAGTCTGCAGGCAGGGAATTCCACTCCATAGCTGTTCGCCATGTAAATGTGGAAGCGTAACGCTTCGTGTGAATCTGTTCAAATTCTAAATTGTATCTATTGTTTGTTGACCCTAATAAATAAAAAAATAAAATAATCTTTGTGGACCCTTACTCATTTAAGCCTCGTTTGTTTGTTTCTAAACTAAAGCTAGTAGAAGGTAGGTATTTACTTATTACATAACGGTCTTACAAAAAATATACGATACGCATTAAGGATATTGTCTACAGAATATGCTTATTTGTTATACGATAGGATGTACTTCAACCGATCATACAAAATCCTCAAAAGAGGCTAAAATAAAAATCTAAAACGAATTATTTAATAAGAAATATCTAACTTTGTACATAATTTTTATATGGAGATATTTCTCCTTAAATACTATAGAGAACTTGCTAAATTTTGGTTTTCAACTGAAGCCCTGTAGTTATTAAATTCACAATGACTCCAAAATTGTGCAAATTGCCTAGCGGTTCAACGATGCGCCGCGCTGCCCGATGCCTCGTTAGTGGCCATCGGGCGCTTGTCGATATCGGATGTGTATCAAAATGTCGCACGTGTTGAAATACCTCGCCTTAATACCGTAATTATAAAATTTCTGGTCTGGGTGTTTCGAGTACTGACCCGGTGTGAATTCCGTTGCTCTAGTAATCATAGTACACGGAATTCCCTAGATTGAGATCTGGCAATTCGTGTGGCTGTTTGGCACATTATTATAATTAAACAGGCACACCAATTTCCTGATCTCAATATAGAGAACTCCATATATGAGTACCTGAGCTACGGAATTCATTCTGGGAGACTTCCCAGTAGTATAGTCGCAGTAGAGGTTCTGGTGAAAGAGTTCATCCGTAGAAGTATACTGCCACCTTACATATTTCTGCCGCCAAGCAATAATGTGAGCTGCGTTCCGGTTTTGAATGGTACGGGCGTTCCCATTATATTGTGACGACAGATAGTCGTGCAGTTTAAAGTGTCATGGTTTGTTTGACGTTACGACGATAGATTGTCGAGACAACGGTAAGAGCTAGAACGACAGTCGTCTGACGATAAACGACACGATAAAAATGTGACGATAGTTACATAATTGCAGCTATTATTGTCGTCATGTTTTATTTATCGTTGTCTGCACGTGTGCCGATAAATTATGGTCACGATCTAGTGGGTAAAGTTCAAAGACGAAATAAACGTCCAAGACACAGTCATGACAGATAGTCGCGATATGGGAACAAGCTAGATGCGACAGTCGTCCAACGATAAATAAAACGTTACGACATAATGTACCTCAAAGTATATATCTCGATCAGATTGGGGATATCCTTAAAAGTGGCCGGGTTAAATGTATTCAAGGTATTAAAGGTAGTGTCAACGGGCATGAATAAAGCAAAGTCCCTTTAGATATAGCATTACAGTTTCTTGTGAAAGAGTTCGTCCAGGAAAGTACTGTCCATTTCTGCCGCCAAGCGTTAATGTGACCATTACAATGTTCCGGTTTTGTTAAGGTAAGGGTGCTGGTAAAATTACAGGCACATGGGACTTGTCAACTTATGTATCAAGGTGACGGATGCAGTGGCATTGCCCCTCAGATCTTTGTGATGAAATTCACTATAGACGGGCGTGTCGTTTACCACCAGGCCGACAACTTGGTCGTCCCGTCATTTGATATCATACAAAAAACACCCAGAACAGGAGCCATTTAGAAAAGTTATTTTCCCAATGTGGTCTCTTCCAGCGTCCACAGTACAAATCGTTGGGCCATCAAGAACGCCAAATAAAAATAAAAAGTGTATTGTTTATTTCAACGAACGCAAATGCGCAAATTCTAAATTACCTTTATGCTCAAAGTAGTTCTCTGTTGCCGCCCCTACCGAGTGGCTTAAAAGAGTAGTGTGCTGGCTTAATTTATGAATATTTCACCACGAACACTTAGTTACCTATTTCGCTACACTGATGACGGAACTGCAATTTCGACCACACAGACCAGAAAATTGCTTTTATCTTTAATTTATTTTTATAGTGATAAAGCGTTAGTGCGAAAAGATGTGAAACGTGCCACCAAGTGGTTAAAAATAACGTTGAATGGTAGAATATGGTGCTGCAGAGGAAAATCCACTGAATTGTTTCATTGAACCGTAGTTTGAAATTAAATCTGGATGGCAGATAACTAAAACGAGAAAATAATTTTTGGACATATCATAAAAAACTATAACCCAGTTTTAGAACACTGAAGTTGTTAAACGATGTTTCATCTATGCATCTTTAGGGTAAGTTCCGATAAGTCGAATACATAAAAGTTACAAATTAATTAACTGTTAACTGTTTTTAAAAGATAATTTTGTGTTCTATCCTTTTCTATTTGACCGTTTGTCACTTACTTTTAGCCGCGTTTTGGTTAGTGGACGGCAGAAATCCATCTTATTCTTTAAGGACATTTTTATTTACTTCAGTACTTTTTTATTTTAAATAGTGTTTTCTAAATTCCACAATTTTGAGTTACGACAATATTTGGTTTTACGCATTGACTTACAATTATATGGACGTCGGGTCCGCGCTAAAAAGTGTCCGCACTTGTAAGGCGCTAAAATCGTATATAGAGCGCCAAACTCCGCTTTAGTCTTCATTTGTTCTACTGACAGCGCGATACTGCGATGACATTACAATTTAAATTTCGAATAGGTTGACTTGGGACATTTTTTTCGTGGTTTTTGTATTAGACCCGTCGTCCATTTATTTGTAAGTCAATGGTTTCACGTGATGAATTATTATAAATAACCTCGGTGGATTAATAGTTTATATTGTTGGCGCTAGACCTATTGGACGTAGTTAAACAAAAAGATAACCAATGCATATCCAGTCACTTTCGAGATATGGCAGTTTGAAGTTTAAAAGTGTTTCTCACTCTTTGTATTATTATCAAAACTTATAATGTCAAGTAACTCCAGAGATATTTATTTATTATATATTGGATTTTTTTTTGTTGATCTTAAGAGGTTAGACTTTAGAAACCGTTTGATACACATAACTCATTTTTTGATAATTTTGTAGATTGTATCCTTTTTTGCTTAACTACGTCCAATTTGGGAATGAACTTTTTCTAAATTGGTTCAGATCCGGCTGTTCTGAAAAGTGCTCCAGAGTTCCGTTACTCTGGTACTCATAATACAAGAAACTCCCTGGTTTGAGACCAGGCAATTAATTGGTGTGATTATTTGGTACACTATAATGCTTTTTACATTGTAACTAATTTGATTCTAAGTATCAAGTTTTTTATAAATTAAACAGCGGCCTTATCAGTCTTTTTGCAGTCGATTAAACAAGAATAGAACCGTAAACCGTTTAATTAAACACTGCCTCAAAGCAAAAATAAAACTTCCTTTTATAAATTATCAAATAAATTTCCGCAGAAATATGATACAGTAACTCTTTCAACAAAGAAGTACTTTAAAGATCAACAATAACTTGAGTTATTCCAAAAAACTCCTGAACAAAGGCAGCTAACTCTTGATTTGGACGGATTTTATTCCGACAACGGCCTTCTCAAATTTATGGTATGTCGAGCAGACACAATATGCACAAATCCCGTGTTATACCCGGGTGTTTCATGAACCATTTCCGTCCTATTGATAACCGGAACTCTTTGGGACTCCTCGATAGTCGAGTGCCGTTGTGATAACACAATACATTACACATACTCAAGATTTACATAACACTGTTAGATAACATTGTATATGATTTCGAACAAATAACGCACACACTCACAGTCCCGCAATATGGAAACCGTAGATCGCGGGCGTCATGGACACACACATAGACAACCACAAAGTATGTATAATGTAATTTAGTATTTAGGTCGATTTCTGTCCAAGGAAGTACTGCCACCTTACCAACTTCTGCCGCCAAGCAGTGATGATAGCATTACTGTGTTCCGGTTTTGAAAGGTAAGGGTGCTGGTGAAATTACAAGCACATGGTACTTATCAACTTATGCATCAGGGTGTCGGGCATTGTCCCTCAGATCTTTGTGGATCTAAAGGTCTGAGTGGCGCTGCAACTGTTATGGACAGGCGTGTAGCTTACCATCAGGCGCACGAATTGTTTGTCCTGGCACTTGATATTATAAAAATAATAATAATAATAATACCTGGCGTACGAGATCACCGACATGTGGAATGTGGCCTCCACTGAAATAATCCCTATTGTTTTGTCCACAAATGGGTTCATTCCAGTCAGCCTTGCTAACAGCTTGAGGCGGTTGGATTTCAATGGCGTGTCGCTTTCAGCTCAAATGCAGAAGGCGGTATCGATTCGGCACATGATGTTCACCGGTTCTTGAAACTTAGTCCCCGACCCCGACCGACTGTGCCATTGCCATATAATAATGGTAATACCATGGCTCATTACGGTATAAAAACCATACCCACGGCGTACAGAAATGACATATAGCTAGGTTTATTAATTCGCCGCCATTACGTCATCTAGGGAGTTCTAGGCAAATAACTAAAATCCAAGATGGCGTTAGAATTAAAAAATTAAATTTTTCAGGATGTTCGTGCTACAGTCGTTGTGTCCAATTTCCACACAAGTGCCATAGTTACTTACTTTGAAATCAGATCAATGTATGTGATACTGTTGAATATTTATACATAGCTTTTAACTCTTTATTACATACGTGTGCTTTCACATATTTATAGAGTACTGCTACCACTTTCGGAACGGCTCTGTCCGGTAACAATTAACTGCCTTGGACTCGGCGA